>NW_011340372.1:0-2353 GCF_000735185.1 Notothenia coriiceps | reverse complement strand
CCCCTCACATTAAAGAGGAATAGGAGGAACTCTGGAGCAGTCAGGAGGGAGAGCAGCTTCAAGGGCTGGAGGAGGCTGATATCATTGCGTCCACCTTCACTCCTGTCCCTGTGAAGAGTGAGCATGATGAAGAGAAACCTCAGTCCTCACAGCTTCATCAAAGACAAACTGAACACATGGAAGCAGAAGCTGATGGAGAGGACTGTGGAGGACCAGAACCAGCCAGGGACTCAGATCCAGAGAGACATTTACTACCATCTACTAGTGATAAGATCTCAAAATGTTACAAACAACAAGTCATGGATAAGTCTAGGGAGATCGGAGAACCGCCGTGAGGTTTACACTTTTGGAGAAATAATTCAAGTACAACATATTTTGCTGCTCTCATTGTGGTAAACAATTTAACCAAAACTCAAATCTAAATCACATGAGAACGCACACTGGAGAGAAACCATTTTGTTGCTCAGTTTGTGGTAAACGATTTGGACAGAAAGCACATCTGCAAACCCATTTTAAATTTCACACAGGTGAAAAGCCTTACAGCTGTTCACTTTGTAAGAAATGTTTTTCTCAGTAGGAACATTTACAGTTACCAGTCAGTTGCCACATTTGTGACAAAAGTTTCACTTGGCTTCATCAGTTTAAAAGCCACAGGTGTGGAGGTGAGTCCTCTAATCCTCATGAACTCTGGAGCAATCAGGAGGAGGCTTATCTCACACATTTCCCCTTCACCCTTTCAATTCCTGTGAAGACTGGAATGGAAAGGTGGGAGGGGATATCACATGTTACAGAAGTCAGTCATAACAAAGATCTATAAAGAAAGGAACAGGAGGGAACTCTTCACCTCTAGGCTCGGTGATCACACAGGGTTAAATAACAATACATTGACAGTGTAGGTACTGTGGAGTTCAAGGACATGTGGAACGTACCATATTACATTGCACTTTTTGAGAGGAAAGCTCAATGGTGGGGTCAGAGAGGCAGGATGGGATTGGAGCCTAAGGGGGATACTGGGGACACTATGAAAATGTGTGTGAATGCTGAATATTGCGCACATTTGTTACTGAATTTAGCTAAAAATGCAGTTAAAGTTGAATATTGTATTAGTTGAATGGTGACTGTAGCTGCTTTTAGCTACAAAAACCAAGTAAGTGTGTTGCTGAACTTTGCGAAAAGAGGCAGAAAAGTGAAATGATTTGAATCCAAATTGTTAAAGCTCAAATGCATTGCACTGAATTTGTTGAAAACGTGAAAGTGAAATGTAAAACAGGCAGTGTAGGAAAAATAGTGATGAAGCTTAAAATGTTAAAGACAACTTTAAAAAGGTATAAAGAACAAAATGTATAGACTTCCATGTCCTGAAGCTGAAAAGTATAGGCTGAGTTAGTAGTAGTAGTTTTAGTAGTAGTACTAGCAGTAGTAATAATAATAATAATAAATGGGATTTATATAGCGCTTTTCTAGACCCAAAGACGCTTTACATTACGAGTAAGGTCGACAAACAAAACAAGAACAAAAACACAAACAAAAAGAAAACAAAAACAGAAAAGCAGTCTGGAGGATGTTGGTTCAGAGGGGGGAGGGGCGGGTTTAAGGATAAGCAGAGTTGAAGAGGTGGGTTTTGAGACGGGACTGGAACAGGGTGAGGGAATCAGACTCACGGAGGTCTTGGGGGAGGGAGTTCCAGAGCTGCGGGGCTGCCACAGAGAAGGCTCTGTCCCCGAAGCTCCGGAGTTTGGCCTTGGGGATTGAAAGCAAACCGGCTGAGGTGGATCTGACGGACCGGGTGGTTGGTAGAGGATGAGGAGGTCAGTGAGGTAGGGGGGGGGGCCAGATGGTGGAGGGCTTTATAGGTGAGGACCAGGAGTTTGTAGTGAATGCGGTGTGAGATGGGGAGCCAGTGGAGTTCTTTGAGGACCGGGGTGATGTGATGCCATGATTTGGTGTGGGTGAGGAGTCTGGCGGCTGCGTTCTGGACACGCTGGAGTCTGTTGAGGGATGTTGTGCTGATGCCGAAGAGGAGTGAGTTGCAATAGTCAAGGCGGGAGGAGATGAAGGCGTGAATGAGTCGCTCAGCTGCGGGGCGAGTGAGAGAGGGACGGAGTTTGGCGATATTGCGGAGGTGGAAAAATGAGGTTTTTACAACATGGCGGATGTGGGGGTCGAGGGAGAGGGTGGGGTCGAATATCACGCCAAGGTTGCGTGCCTGGGTGGAGGGGGAAACAGGGGTGCCATCGATGGTGAGTGTCAGGTTGGGGTTTTTGCTGAGGGTGGATTTGGAGCCGATGAGGAGGAGTTCAGTTTTATTGCTGTTGAGTTTGAGGAAGTTGTGTTGCATCCAGGATTTTATTGC
>NW_011340371.1:0-2007 GCF_000735185.1 Notothenia coriiceps | reverse complement strand
TATTTTGAATTTTGAAATGCTCCCGATTTCTGAGGTCTCAAGTAAGTATGGTTGTAACCTACTTGCTGCCATGTTGGACAGGTCTCCCTTGAAAAAGAGATCGATGATCTCAATGGGACCATCTGGTTGAATAAAGGTTTAAAAAATAAAAATAAAAATCCCTACCATCAGCGTAGCAATTATAAAAAAACAAAAAAAGATGCTACCAACTATTTAGAGATTTCAAATGGCATCGTAAGAATACATCTTTAAAAACATTGTATTTGTCATGTTTGAGTCCTTTCAAGACTCTTTTAAAGGAACCGACCCTTTGAAACATTTGAGGTATTTTTGCTCCATCCCCCTCTGAGTGATCATCGGTCCTGGTGGGGCTGTTGACTCTGGCCCGGTGGGTTCAGCATCGCTCTGAGGTCATGTGTTTACCCAGCAGCCTGCAGAACAGAGCGGCTGCATGACATCATGACCCGGCAGCGCTGCCAGGGTCAACAGCGAGGAAGAGCAGAGGAGCGTTTCTGAATCTCTCACCTTCATGCTGAGAGCTGCAGATCCTCATGCTAACACTGTGAGCGAGTGAGGGAGTAGATCATTGATTTATGAAGAGAACTGGGTAGAGGATGGAGGAGAGACTGTGCTTTCCCAAAGTAAGTCAATGGGAAAAGTATTACCGCCGCTTGGCCACTATGAACATTTGCGTACTTCATGGGGGGCTTGGGGTAGATAGAGGTTTGTAAACAGGAAGGATGTGCTGAAATCGCTTATTCAACATGGTGAAATGCTCAGCGATAGAGGTGCAGGCCAATAAGTAATGCATATATTGTATTACCTATTATTTATTTAAATCATTTCATACAGTCATCCTAATTCATGTGGACAGGAGCGTGAGCAACATGTCCTTTCACTCTCTGCAATCTTGTCCACGTTTATTTATCCCACATGAAACAACACTAAGAACGCATGAATTCTCCTTCACATCTTTCCTTAAGCCTATGACGTTTCCTTAAGCGAAAAACCGGTTAGGAAAAGACACAGGAGCATATTTTTTTGACGATTCCACCGTAGCCAAGTACAGCAGAGGAAGCTGTGTGAAGAGTGTGCTGGAACATATGGCAGCATTCTGCCCTGACTAAGATAGACGTTCATTGTGTTCAGGTATGCTGATCCTCAATGGCCTGGATCCCTTTAAGTCAAGCTGCCGCTGCCCGACGTTAAATCTTATCATGCTCTGTCGCAGCTGAGGGGCGTCACTGGACTGTTGTTGGACATACTTACAGTTTACAGTACGTGCTTTTTACTTAAAGATGTGAGGAGGAGGAGGAGGGGAGCACATCTGTACGAGAATCTGCACACGTGGGCAGGAGGAGAACATGTGAATACCTTGTGTGAGGGTTGAGGTGCAGCAGAGGGTGGCATCCATCCTCCGGAGAGAGCACTGGAAGTCCAGCATGTTGTCTCCTTCACTGTAACAAACAAAACACAAACAGTTTAACGAATAAATCTGTTGCAATGGGGCCTGACAGGATAGTTCACGATGTTCTTTTTTAAAGGTCTTAAACCCATTTAGAGACAAAAACATACTATTGAATAAGTTAAAACACATGCAGGAATGCTTGCATGGACAAACAACAAACACAATTATAAAGATATTAAAGGGTTTATTGTGAGGGCTTACAAATATGTTTGTGCGAGGATACATCAGCTGTTGCGTATTTTGCGGAGAAAATACAGAACGTGCTGCTATGCCAAACAGTCCAATATTGCACCGCTTCACACGTATTTGAACATAAAAGGAATAGTTTGGATGTTTTGAAGTGAGGTTGTATGACAGTGACCATCAACTGGCGGCCCGCGGGCCAAATCTGGCACGCCAGACATTCTCATCCGGCATGCGCTGTGGCGCTGGCGGAGTGGTTAGTGCGTTCGCCCCCCACTCGTTTTTTTTTCATGTTAATGTTTTATACAAACTATCTATCTGATGTTGTTGGCTGCAACTTTTGGAGTAGCTCACAT
>NW_011340370.1:0-3039 GCF_000735185.1 Notothenia coriiceps | reverse complement strand
CCGATTGTGTTCACCTGGTGCCCCTGAGTTTTCTCCTCCCTCCTCACCTGTGTCTTGTTTGTGTGATTAGTCTTGTGTGTATTTAAGTTCTGGTTTTTCTGTCTGTCATTGTTGGTTCGTCTTTTGTTGTTGACTGTGTTCACCGGTGAGTGTTCTGTCTGTCCAAGTTCTATTCGTTATCCTTGAAATAAAGGTATAATCAGTTTAATCTCCATTTGGGTCCTGCTTCCTTCGCTCTACCGTAACAAATGGAATATGGCCCACACCTGAAACTTGTGCTTTTCTTATATTGTACTTCTTAAATGTATATATGAAAACATAACACAGGAGTATTCAAGTCATAAGCCCACTTTTCAAATAAATTCAGTCAATTAAGATCGAACATATTTTTCAACAAATCTTAGTTGATTAAAAAAAAAAGGCCCAAAAAACGTAATTTGTATAACAAACTTGAAATATACCCTTCATATTTCCCCTTTTTGTAACAAAATAAATAAAACCCTATGGAACACTGTGATGAAGGCTGTTTCTTAGAGCATATTCAAGTTTCAAGCTAAATTGACCAACATTTTATTGATTTTGCTAATTTATACCTTAATTTATGAGGAAATAACTCACCTCTAGTGAGTGGCCCAGCCCATATATGTTTTTCTGTATGTGGCCATCACCAGTGAAAAAGTTGGGCCATCACCGCTGGTTTAGGGAAATGACATAAAACTTTCCATGAAAAGAGAAGACATGCGTGCGTGCGTGTGTGTGTGTGTGTGTGTGTCCCACCCCTCCATGCAACAGTAGTTATTGTGACAGAAAGTGACGGGTTCGCGGGTGGATGTGAACACTTTCGGAGCCCCTGACCTCCACAGAGCGGCAGCAGCTCACTGGCTGAGCCCCCAGCAGGGGAGGAGTCTGCCGCCAGCCTGCATTCATAAAGCCCGGCTGCTCCTGACGGTAGTGGAAAACAGATTTGGAGGAGGAAGTCTCCGAGTGAACTCTTCCACAGGAATGAACTCCCTCTCATGCCGTGTGCATCTCATACTCTGACTACTGGACCGTCTGTTATTCACGGGGATACTTCTCGCTTAAGCTGGTCTTCAAAGGCTTCTTTCACGTTTTCTTCCACTACTTTGAATCAAACAGCTTTTTAAGATGACCTGGACAGCGAACAGTTGTTTTGTAACTCTGGCCATCCTGTTTCTGTGGCGGGGGGAAGAGGTAGCAGAAGCCTGCAGCTGCTCCCCAGCGCATCCTCAGGAGGCGTTCTGCCACTCAGACGTCGGTAAGTCCACTCACTGAGCCATATGAATGAATATGATGCAGCATTTAGTCATATATGTTTCAATATATCATGTGGAGGATGATTTCATGGATTGCTGACGATTAAACTGTAGGTCTGAATGCTGAGAGGGAAACTTTCCCCACTCTTGTGTTTACAATTACAGGGGGAGGAGGAAGATGGAATTTTCTGTCTCAATCTTTCTTTCCACTGCCCTCCCCTTTTTTCTATTCCTCTCTTTAATCATATGTTGATATTTTAGCCTTGATAGCAACAGGAATGTGCTAGTTCAGCTGACTTATGTTGATCAGTATAAGAACCACAAGAAACACACTTTTAAAGTGTTTACAATATTGCTTAAAAAAGCATTTCGCCACATCATTGGCTTTTATTGAGGCTGATTATAGGCCCCGCCCCCCCATTTATTTTATTTATAATGTAATCAGATGCAATACAAGGAATTTGCTTCAGTTTTTAGTGAATAACATTCACATAGTACGAGTAAATTAGATGAGAAAGTAATGCAAACATCTAGAAACAATACTTTTAATTAAATGCAATGAGATTAGAATACAAATATGGGGAAAAAAACATATGGGTGTATCATCTGATGAGTGAACTATGGATGGAATAAGGCTCATCAGTATCATGCAAAATGAATGACTCCCACCATCCTTAAATCAGTGGTTGAGAGGTTTATGGTGCACAACTATGGTCATTTAATATGCTCTTTCTTAAAGGTCATGTGGATCCTTTCCATATATATATTTTTTTTAGCATATTACAGAAAACTGCTTGTTGCTGCATCAACACAGGCCTTAAGCTAACAGAGTCTCAACAGTGACAAGCTTGTTTAGCTTTTTACATTTGCTGAGGGTCTTTTTTCTTGGTTGTGAGCCGGCTGAATGTGCGGTATGTATACAGAAGCTGACTTATTCAAAGGCTTCTCTTTACCATTGGATTCCTTGGCGCTGGAGGGTAAAGAAACCACATTATCCTGGGGGAGAGTTTACTGTAAAGAAGGAAAAAAAGTTTGGTAGTTCCTTTAACCTTTCGTCACTAAAAGAGGGAAGAAAATTAGCTGAGATGACATTTAACATTTACTGTGATTTCAAACAGATGAGTTTCAACACTGAGGTTGGCTCCTAACATGACCTTTACCCCTCTAACCCTGCTTCAGCACCATGGATAGACCCTCCTGCTTAAATAAACCATCATTCTGTTAGGATCAGCCTTTCTGGCCTGAAGGCTCTTGATACTTAAACAAGTTAATCTGTGACGTTTATGGAATGTAAAGTCACTGTGGGTGCTTTAGAGAAAATGAATGGGTGGCTGACTTTGCAAAAGATGCTTTGTTGAGCTAGCAAATCCAAAATGAAGGTGGTTATTTACAATTGGCGGTTCTGCCGTTACATTTTTGCTTAGTTTAAATGTCTTATTTAAGTTCCTGGTCAACTCTCCAGGTGATTTTTATGAAGATAAAACATTGTTAGTAGTAAGATATTGTCGTGAGAACCCCCTACCTATACTGTCAGACAATTGTCTTATGTAATAAATATGACTTTAGTTAAATAGTCTATTTTATAGTAATTTCTGGGAGTCTATGGAAAACTACTCAAGAACATGCAATCTAAGTTACAGTGAAACCCTTAATAATAGGGAAGAAAAATCAACCTTTTCATAAATGACTAATTTTGTATGCAACCATTGCAACATTAGAGTCTCTTGCAACTTCAGTTTAAAGATGCTCTGTTGTAATTCATACA
>NW_011340369.1:0-6883 GCF_000735185.1 Notothenia coriiceps | reverse complement strand
TAGCCCTCATCCTAAAAAAGGTTGGTGACCCCTGCAATAGACACTATCGCGGGCCAGCGATTTTTATATAGCCCAGAATTTTGAAGTTGTTGAGTAATCAGAATACAGTTACAGTTACGTGTCTGAAAAATGTAACGTATTCAGATTACTTTTAGAATACTTTTGGAATACTTTCTTTTTCCATAACAGATGGGTATGTTTTGGTGAACAGGAGACACTTATTTTACTGTTTTAATGGCTTATCAAGAACTCAAACACAACATCTTGGTGTCATTCTGGACAGCTCCTCTCATCTGCACCCCACATAAAAAACATCACCCGGACTGCATTCTTTGTACTGTCTTAAAACATTTCCTTGGAATATGTTATGAATTGCAAGGTGTCCTTGGGTGCTTTGAAAGGCGCCCATAAATAGAATGAATTATCATTATTATTTATTATTATTATCTGAAACGATGTAATAACTTTTATAACTTTTTCCTGTCACTTGCCCCATGCATTCAGCAGCAGCAGGCCATTCACTTTGATTTGATCCCGTTATGAAATGTCATCATTTCGACAATAAATAAATGCTACATAAACGTTATCTTGCACATTTTATCTAACCATCTCCGTTTCTAACTTTCAATATATTTTAAAAGAGATCTCTCTCTCATCTGCGTTCGGGGGCGGGGCCTCACAGACACACTGCATCTCTCTCGCTCACAGACATGCTGCAGCGCTGTGCAGTGTGCACACAGTTCTGCCGGTAATGAATATTACATTTTGTGAGGAAACTTTTCCACCAATAATTCCAATAAGTATTCCAAAATGTATTCACTTCAGGTTTACGAAAGTAACTGTAATCAGATTACTCGTTTTTCAAATGTAACGCCAGCTGAATACAGTTAGCCTACTTGATTTTCGTATTCTGATTACGTAACTCCGTTACATATATTCCGTTACAACCCAACCCTGCTTCTAGGCTACTGTCCCGCAGCGCCTGCCCAGCGCCTGCCCAGCGCCATATAGACTTCTATCTATATGGCGCTGCGCCTGCCTCTCTGTTGGACTCTGTCGCAGCGGGGCTGCTGCTGTGGAGCGCACAAAGAAGACTGTTCACAACGAAGGATCACTTCTTCTTCAAGGCAGGGAAGGTTTCGCAGTAGGCAGTCTACTGTCCCGCAGCTGCTGCCTCTCTGTTAGACTCTGGTACTGCACCCTACTCACGAGACGTTGTAAAAAAAAAATGGGCGGGGGGCGAACGCAGTAAAAACTCCGCCAACGCCACAGTCACCCAAATCGCGCGGGCCGGATGAGAATGTTTGGCGGGCCGGATGTGGCCCGCGGGACGCCAGTTGGTGGTCACTGATGTATATATCACAGGGATTAATAAAGGGTCCTCTTAATAATTATACCTTGTTGATGTTACAAAAGGAGCTGCTCTGATGCAAGAACAATGTCAGACTTTATCTGAGGATAAAGTAATATGAGTATGAAATGCACTATACATACACACGCAAACATGGAGGAAAACGGACAGGATATTCTCTCAGTTGTTTTCTCTCTGTCCATCCCTTGTTCCCCAGAAAAGTGGCAGGCAGGCAGGCAGGGCTGGCCTCACGCCCCGTCAGAGTGGTCAGCAGTAACAGGATTAGCCGGGGGAGAGAGCGTGACAACAAGCCAGTTTGCTGCCGCGCACTATCATTATTGAAATACATTACACACTCAAAATGGAGCTGCTGGAGCCAAACTGCTGTCGACTTAATTACTCCAAGAGCACTTTGTGGCCGTGGAGCATTTTAATAATTTCTTCTCCTTCTCACCCCACTACTTCTGCCCACTGGTTTCTGAGATGTACAAAAGCATGGCGCCATAGCTGGAGCTCACTCCATCCAATTTCTTATTGTATTATTATATTTTTTATTTCCACATTTTGCACAACCTATTTCTGGTCCTTGGTATTTTTCACATTGTGTTGACCATAGATTTGGGTCAAAAGCACAGCTGTGCTATCTGCATGTGTTGGACATAGAAGACGAAGGGGATTTGGGGTTTCTAGCCGCTGGAGATGGAACTCAAATGGTGAAAATGGTTTTGATAAGTCAAACGTAAAAAAAATGTATTTTAAATGTAGTTATTGTCCAAATAACTTAAATTATTGTTTTCTTTTATGATCCTGGGATACTGTAGACACTGTATGTGTACCAGAGATCTCATTGGAGACAAAACAGCCAATCAGAATTTACCATATTCCAATTGTCCAATGATTTATTTTCAGGCACATTGCTACGCTGTGCCATTAGAAGAGAGGAAGATAAGAGGGTAATTAGCTAAACTTAAAGAGGGGTTATTATTGCATTTGAATATTGATAACCAATATGCAAATCATTTCATTAAACAATTAAAACAATATATATGTCAGACTCTGATATGCTTGACAGCCAAATCTAGTTCCAGACACACACCTGGAGACCCTTCCAGAGATCCCTTAGAGCAGGTCTTTTTAAAAAGCACTTCTTAAACTCAGAGTATCCCTGCTGCTTCTCAGTGCACACCATGATGCACTTTTTTTCTCGGCTCACATCAACTTCAATTAGCTCCCCGATCAAATCTTATGACGAGCAAACTGTTGCGCTGGCAGCCGCACACAGACCTCCTCCTGCTCGGCTGCTTTATGCACTTAACTTTCTCAGCAGCATCGCTCAAGGCCAAATGACTTGACTCCATGAATTATGCAGAGGCTCATATTCTGCTCCGGCTTGTAGGCTAGAACTGTCCTTAGCATCTGTGGCCAACCAACGAGGCTTTTGATTGGTTATACAGTGTGTCCAAGTCCCCAGGGGTTAGAGGTCACAGAGCATCAAGTCCAGGTAGATAATGTTACAGATAGATGTAGGCCGCAGGCGTATGTGAGTCCTCGTGGGAGGACTGGGAAACAGGATATCCGAGTGAGGAGTGGTGAAAAAGGGAGGAATAAAGAAGGAGTAAACAGAAGAGAAATAAACGACGATGAGGCGCTAACAGACAGTGTCCTAAGTATAGTCACGCAAGCATGGATTAAAATGGCAACTCTGTGCGGGAGAAACACCAGGGGGTGTGTACACAGCGCAGGGCAGGATTTTTGCTGAATCACACACATGCAAACATATTTGCACGAACACGCATGCAGGAAATGTCAAGTTGCGTTAGCTGTGCAGTGCTTCGTTTGCATCACGGAGATGGACTACGTATACGGTTATTAGCGCCTTGAGAACAAATATAGCTGCAAAACATTAACATGATGTGATGTTCTTTCAAACATAGCACAGTACTACACCGTTTTCTATTTATTTGTTACTCTGTGCAAGGGAAAAACTCGCATGCAGGTAACACTCTCCATCTGAAATTGTTCAAATGAAATTTGGTTGGGCAAACAGTATTAAATAGCGGAGGAAACACAAACACAAAATCCCCCTCTCTTTCCCATAAGGCAGCACGGCGGGGCACATATGGTAAGGCAGATATATCTCATTCTAAGAAGTGTGTTTATCTACTTTAGAGTTCTCTCTGGATGAGATAAATGATATCACCTGCGGTCGACAGGGAAATTAAATTGATTATTTTCTTAGTGTGCCGCGGTACAGATGGCACAGGAGCCTTGACTTCCAATTGTGTATTCATGCAATCAAGCTCAACTGGAGGAAAAGCAGATTGATTTTTTTTTTGTACTTTGACTTTGCTTGCACATTTCTTTTCAAGTCCATCTACTGTCAAAGCTTATATTGTATAGTGACAGACTGCAGGTGCTGTGAGTAAAAACCCTATAGGCTTACTTGTGATGTATTTATTCCAGCCTCAACCGGCTTTTTTCTCTTGATATTTCTGTTTTTGGCACTGGATCGTGCTGCTGTCATGCACTAGTTATATTAAACTGACCCAACAGGTTCACAAGGCCAAGCTAAAATGTGTGAAAAGCAGTTGAGCAGCGAGAAGCTGTGAGGGCGTGAGTTGCAAACTAGGCTCGGGGAGGCACCGACTGTGAAATTACACAAATGCGCAAAGTAGGAATCAAGAACACACATATAAATGGCACTGGGTGAGAATAAATTCATCCAGGTTGCAAATACTAACAGTCGAGGAAAGGAGGAAAGGAACCAATGAAAAATAAGAATGAAAACACATGGATACCCCAGAGAAACGTGTTTAACCATCCCTATCTGCTTGAGACCAATTTAAATGGTTTCGATAGCATTATGGAGGCCGGTACACGCATTGATTTCTTCGTTCGGAGGAGGGAAATAACACCTAGGAAACTCAAGACATCAGCAAGAAACAAGCTATGAGGATAAGGAGAGATGATTGCTACATCTTCCCTCGAACAATGCTTGATATTATAAGGTCAAGTGGTGTGTTAGACTGCACGGAGACGAGAACAATGAATGGCTGTCCGGCTGTGACATGCAAGTTAATGTGTGGAAATAAACAGGATAATTTTCATTGCCTGACATGATCAGAATAGATCAGATGAATGGTGCCATTTAGATGATAATAGAACACTTATCGTAAGCTAGTTAAGGGTTTTTAAAGAATGAGAAGATGTCATTTGCATAATGTTACACCTGGCTCATTTGCAATGCTTGAAATTGCATACATACGTAGGCAATGTGCCTGTGCTAACAATGGAAGTTAACATCAAAAACATCTTAAAAAACAGTAAACTTGTGTCAAGAATGTGTCATTTTTTCCACAGGTTTGTTTGTCAAAATGCTAAATGTTCACTTAAAAAAATATAACAGCAATCATCTTTTGCTTCCACATGATTACAGTTCTTCATTGCAGCAGGCTATGCTTAAGAAAGAAAGGAAAACCATGCTGATATGCTTTTTGGACACTGAGGCGTCTTGTTTAGTCCCTCGCGGCACTTTGTTTGGAATATTACTGCCGCAATACATGCATTTAAACTCCAGTACCACTTCAAACTCCAGTTGATCATTGAGATAGTTCTTAGAATAGGTCTTCCTCCCCCCCCCCCCCCGCCCCACGTGTCTTTCTTGCGATCAAAACTCTATAGCAGACTATCAATTGAACATACTGAAATGAAAATGTCTCTCATTGACGCAACTGGCACAATGTCAACAATCCATGAACAGCTGTCTTTCTAGTTTTCAGCCAATTTATTAAAATGTTCCACTGGATGTTGGTAGTATATTGCATCTCTTGCAATACAGGCTTTCTTCTACCATGCTGGGAGTCCCTGGCAAGATCTCTATGGGTTTTTCACACCATGATATCACACTGGGAGTGCATCGGTAGTTGTAAGAAGCACATGAATCAAGGGGCGAATTGGTGTGAAACCAAGTGGGAAGGGGTGTTTGGAAGAGCAACATAAGTGTCTCATTCAAGTTTCCTCCTCAAAAGGCACCAATGGTGAGCTGTCTTGGTGGAAGGTTGAAGCAAAGGCCAGAGAAGAAGATAATATATTTTGGAGCAAATCAGAATCATGGTTCAGGAAGAAATGTTGCTTCACTTCTGTTGAAATTGCAAGATCTTGAGCTGAGCATTTGTGCTGCATTCGTGTAGTTTCGAAATGAAGGGTTGTGCTTTGCATAATCTGGAATAAGGGTTATTATAAAATGTATCCTAGTGTGACCTTTTAACTATAACGAACAACTCTAGAGGATTAAGTACAGAAACAATCTTGATTTTGGGACCGTTTACAGGTTATTTGGGAAGGTGTAAATGTGTTTTGAGAAAGACTCTTGTCGTTTACATTTTTATGACGTATTTAAAGAAAGTACTAAACAACAAAGATAGTACTAGCAGAAAAGTATTTTATGTGCTGTCTGACACAGCATTATGCCTTTTCATCATAAGTACATTGTTAAAAATCTCTTCAAAAACTTAAAAAGATGCCAAGTATTGCATTTTGGGGATGTGTTACAATTAACTAGACTGTTCATTATTTCCAGCTGAAAATAATTGCGAAGGAGTGCATAAATGGAATCACTCCTGCTTTAAAATATACATACTGTATATAAAAATGCTTCTGTTGAATTCACTGTGAAAACAAACTCTCCATAGGCCCTGTTTATTTTTCTCATTCCTTTTATTCTTTTACATAATAGAAATCCCATAAACAATATGCAGTGACTCCATGAACTGGATTACTTTAATTGCATTTACTTGGCATATAAGTTTAAAATGCATACATGGTTAAACTGCACATTGCTTCTACCGGGCAAATATTAAATGGTAGCTGATTAACAGCACTAGAAATGTATGAAGTAATTAATTTTGTTGCCTTTTTGTCGGTGAATAACAAAGTACTTGACTGCCTGTGTTGTGCACTTTATCTATTTGTACTGTATATAAGATACATGAGTGTTTATTTGTTCCATGCATGTTTGTATCAGTGTCCTACTGTGTATGTGCTCAACACCTTCATCATGTATTCTGTGTCCCTTCTTTGAAGTCCGACCTCAAAGACCAGCTTCAAAGCTTCATCTTTTGCACGAGAACATGTTGCTTCTTATGTGAAGAAGATATCAATATGACTCTGCCTCTGCTATTATGATTTAATGGATGTGTTATTGAATGACTGGAGTTTAGGAATTCATAATTAGTTGTGCTGCAGAAAAATCATTACCATTTGATTAGCTCAACCCAGTGTTTCACTGCAGTACATCCTTTGCATATTAAGTAGATGCATTTGTGTGCTTGAAAATGTTGGTATGTCGGGGGCGTAGGGTGATGGGTAGTGGCACGCATTTCAGCCAGTAGTTTTTGCAGGTGTGTTCATTTCTATACTCATACCTTGTGTGTTTCTGCAACACACTCTCACTCCATAATCGTCCAGGAGCGACGTTTGGTCAGGGTCCCTCCCGTGGCGTGCAGTTGTGAAGCTCCTAGTCTCCTTCAGCTT
>NW_011340368.1:0-5990 GCF_000735185.1 Notothenia coriiceps | reverse complement strand
TTTTTGTCCAGGTCCTCTTGCATTTCACTTTTCTTAGAAAAATGTACTTTGTCCATAATGACATCTTTTATATGAAGACAATTCCTTAATTTCCCTAAGGACTATCTGTTCTAAATCAATGCCTTCATTTTAGTTTTTCATTTGAAGTTAGAAAAGTCAAATACACTCAGCAGCGTTTCAAAACTAGAGAAAGCATTCAACTAAAATGACGTGTCCTATCTTTTTTGATTAAAAGGCATCTTGATATACTAACATCATAGTTCAACCACAATATGATCAGTATCAATGACACCTGGTCAGTGTGTGGTAGAAACACAACACTGTTGGGGAATAATTTGCCCTGCATGTCCTCCTTCGCCCTCTGACGCACCTGACCAACCTTGAGCAGCCGTTATCTCCCTTAAGGAGGGGCTGCCCTAGCATATTGTTGATGTTACCAGTTTATGACCGGGCAACTCTCTGTCAGAGATAGTTATTGTTATGGGACACCTGGAACACATCCTTCTCGGGGTGTAGATGACCCCGAGTCATAAGCGACAACAAATGTGATTCAGTGTCCCTCAGCTGTTTAGTCTATTGCACAATGTTGATTATTCTCTCTGAACTAGCTAAATACATGGATCTGGGGTAGAGTTCTTCAGAATTGATTGTGGTAACTCCCGTGTAGTCAGAACCTCTGACTCTTGACTTGTTTTGTGAATTCTCCGGCCGAAGCTCCAAATAAACCATCAGTGTTTGAGATCAAAGCTCCAGCTCTCCCCGTGTCTCCTTTAGAGTCGGTGACTCCTCCTGCATTGCTACACAGAAGTTTCCCCCACAAACACAGGTTCATTAATATCCTGAAACAACGGCAAACAAATACCATCTGTCCATTGAACATTCATATTTACCTCCACTCAGGCACAGTTTGATTTAAGTTAATAAGATAACTAACATGTCTGACAATACAGAAATAGCAAAAGCATTGGCTCATGACTGCTTAAAAAAGCTGTCCGCCCTTTATGTAATGAAATAACATCTTTCATACTTTTTATGACATGTAATGCAGTGTTGCTTAAAACAGCTCTATGTTAAGTGGGTGTCATGTGTGTCCTGAGAAACAACTTTCCTCTGTGTTGCTGGAGGTGACTTTGTAATCTGTGGTCTCATTGATAATTTACTATCCAGTCTGAGTAATGTCTGAGGCCATCTGAAGTCAATAATGATGAGTTGCACATTAGATCTAAGGCCTAGGACAAGTCACATCATTACATCAAATGATAATGCCATTGACCTGCTCATTCACAGCAGATTACAGCGTCTTGCTCAAGGGCGCTCCGACTGTAGTCAGATTGAACTGCAAATTATTCAACAGCCCACTGTACCATTCGATTGTGTAGGCCCATGAACAACCCTATAAATACAATTTACATTTCTCAATAGCACCATGTTGTCAGCTGATGTTTTCCCACATTACAAGATCATTATGGACTTCTTCAAATGTATGTTCAAGAGCATTAAAGACAGTCAGGAAACGCGTCTTGGTATATCTGTAAAAGTCAGACGCTAATCTTTTCTAACCTTCAGCCTGACAATGTTTAGTATTTATCAGCCATCAGAAACTCGCTGGGGAATAATAAGGTCCGTTTTCTGCTCTGCTTAAGAGCCTATTTTGTCATTAAAGACTGGTTTATAGTCTCCTCAGAGAATTAGACTTTCCGTTTTTGACTTTGAAATCAGATCATTGAAGGGGAAAAACACTGTCTAAGGTGCCATTGAGTGCAGAAATTCAATCATGTGTATTTTGGGCTTTGGTCAAGGTGAATTACAGAGCCACAGCGCTGCCCTTTTTGATGGGACATAATTATTATCAGTGTACTGCCTGTCAATTTAACACCACGAAATACAGCATGAACCACAAACGAGTTGATTTATTGCTAAGAACATTTTTCTGGTTGCAATGTGCATGGTGTCTGATAAGGTAGCATTTTTCCAATGTTGGAACAGCATTTTAAGACAAATCTCAACTTTCAGGTAGGATCTGCTGGCTCTTTGTTAAATGTTTTCCATCATATTGTACAAGTTTCCCCGTTTCTGTGTAAAAGTAACATGAATGGTTCCTAATGGCCACTATGACTGAACCTTATCTTATTATCTAACAGGATTTATTATGTGATAAAATGGCATTTTCATAGAATTAGAAACTTCTCCCACCAGACTCATGTTTTGGACAGGTAGAGAATTTGTGTGCTGATCCATGTATACAAAACATCCTTCATCTTATTTTACTTATTTGCACAGAAATAGTAGTTTGCAATTCTGAATTCACAGCACCTTAACTTTGATATTCTATTATTAGGATTGTGTCCATTTTATTCTGTCAATCTGTCAACCAATTCCTTTCATTTATTTGGGATTTTTGAGACAATCAAGTGTCATCATAGTTCATATAAAGCAATGCCACATCAAAGGTGTTTCTTTTTTAAAGCAGACTGTCCTCATGTTCATTTTTATTTCAGCCGATGTACAGCCACATTTGCAGAGTGCAGATCTAAAACACTTTGATGAATTTGATATTTCTGAACATTTACCCTAATAACCCTCTCAACAACTCGCCTTCTCTTTCTGCTGAGGGCCACGTCTCTGTGTCCTGCAGTGACATGTCTATATTTAGTTGCTACGCAGTTGTTTTGGCAGACCTCAGACATCAAACTGCACCTTTTCCTTTTTCAGGGGAGGTGGTGGTAAAATGTGGCTCATATGTGCATCAACCAAAACTGGATATATATATATATATATATATATATAATATATATACACCTAAACTATAATGATTTATCACACTTCATGAATTGAATGTATTTTGTATTAATAACCTAAATCTGCAAATGAACTCAAGTAGGTTAATGTATTTGTTAACATTTGCATACAAAATATAGTCTGACAATAAAAGGAAGCATTATGTTGTCCTTATTGTTGTTCTGTTGTTTTTATGTTACATGTGTAACCAATGTGCTGCAGGTCACCCTTGAAAAATAGATATTTTGATCTCAAGGGGCTTTCACCTGGTTAAATAAAGGCTACAAGCAAACAATGTTGTGAAAATAGTATTTACCAGACCATCATTTTCTTTAGCTCTCCACCATTTCACTCACAGCTTTTCTACCATCAGCTGGTGTGACCTTGTAAGCTACCAACAGTCCTGTATAACCATTACACCGTGTGTTAACTAATGAACTCGCGTATCCAAATGCTAACAATGCCTGAGCTAAGAAGGTAATAATAGTAGTAGCTGTATTGTTGCTTTCGGAGGGGGGGTTCTTTTGAAAAGAGCTTTAAACCTGAGCTACTTGTCACAATACATTGTTTATTTTTAGGGGCTTTTAGTTTGAAAGCCAAGCCAAGATCTTCCTGCAAGTATTAAGTCATCTTTTTCAAAATAATTGCCACCCATAGACACCCAGTTAAAATTGCCTTAACCTTTCTGGAAGAAGCTGCCTCAAACTGAAATTCCCCTTTAGTGGATCAATAAAGGCTAATCTTTTCTTCAGCACTGTAGTGACTTAGACACATGTATGTATCGGTTTTCACTGTTTCTGTGATTGCTTGCAAAGGTCACCTGAACAAAATCCAGAAACCATATTATGAGTTCAACATATTGTACATTTTGCCTGATCATGGTTAGAGATGCTCTTCACACTTAGCAATGTGCTTCAAGCATATCACATGCACATCTTTGCTGAGCCTTGAAATGATTACTTAATAATTAAATACTTTCTCAGGAACTCATTATTTAGCTATCGTAAACATTTCAAAAAAAACTTTCAAAGTGGAACTTTGTGAATTTCTAGTGGAAAGTTTTAAATCTGTGTGAATGTATAGGTTAATTCCAACTGGTTTAAATGGTTGATCATTTAAAAAGATATGCAAGCTGAGTGTCATATGAGAGATTTCAATGTATTTTAGACTTTTATTCCTCGTATTGATCTTTTATAAACTGCATATTGATATACTGTGTTGATTCTCAAAACGCCATGTGAAAACTAGTGAGCTGTAGTTTAACACCCCGCCTGTTTGCATTTTGCAAGTGTGATAGTAAAAAGAAGGGTGTCAGTAAATGGAGCAAATCCTTCATAATAGTTGATTTTGTGCAAAGAATACCTCAAAGATCTTCTTCCTAGACAAAACCATGAGTCTTATCGTCAAAATACTATCATCATGAGAGAGAGAAATGCTGCTGAACACGTTGATTTAGATTTCATGTTGGTGGTGTGAAGAATGTGAGCTACAGCGCGGTTAGGAAACGGCACCATTCGGCTTTTCTCCAGAAATTGCATTACCTGCTGAAAAAGCGTATGACAATGGAAGCAATACGAATTCATTGCAAAGCAGAGCTGAAAAAGCAACAATAAAAAGTGTTAAAGCCCAAATGCATGATTCTGAACTGCTGACGCTAAGAAGAAGGTCAAGTATAGTATTAGGAGTAGTAGGGGTGGGAATGGGATAGAGAAAAACAATAGTATAGCCGAGAACTTATACCTGATAAGAGTTGAACTATAAGCACTTTGTTAATAAAGTTCATTGTTTCTTGTTACTATACAGGGACTTTTAAGGCCTTTATTTTGAAAAACATTTGTGGTTGTGAGAGGGGTGTTTAACTGTGAGCAGTAAGGAGGATTCCCTGGACACAATGATGTATAACGTTTACTCTTTAACATGAGAGCTCTTTCACAGGCAAAAGACTCATCATCTACAGTGGAGGAAATAAGTATTTGATCCCTTGCCGATTTTGTAAGTTCACCCACTTACAAAGAAATGAACAGCCTATAATTATAATGGTGGGTTTTATTTAACAGCGAGAGTAAGAATATCAAAAAGAAAATCAAGAAAGTGAAATTATATAAAAGATACACATTTAACTGTGGGAAATAAGTATTTGATCCCCATGCAACCAACAAGGATCCTGGCTCCCACAGACCGGTTACATAAGTCCATTTCCTTTAGGAAAGTACTCATAATATCAACTTTGTCCCCTGTATAAAAGACACCTGTCCACAGAATCAGTCAATCAGATGTCAACCTCTCCACCAGACTAAAGAGCTGTCTGAGGACCTCAGGGACAAGATTGTAGTCCTGCACACGGCTGGGATTGGCTACAAGACCATCAGAAAGCAGCTTGGTGAGAGGGAAACAACTGTTTGTGCCATTATTTGAAAATGGAAGAGAAGAAAAATTGGCATCAATCAACAATCAATCGCCCTCGGTCTGGGGCTCTCTCCCCTTGGGTTATTGATGATCATGAGAAAGATGAGGTATCAGCCAAGAACTACACGGGAGGAACTTGTAAATGATCTCAAGGCAGCTGGGACCACAGTCACCAAGAAAACGTTTGGTATCAAATCCTGGGGGGCAAGGTCCCCTGCTCAAGAAGGAACAAAGTCAACAATGAACATCTGAATGATTCAGAGAAGGCTTGGGAGAAGGTGATGTGGTCAGATGAGAACAAAATGTAGATCTTTGATATCAACTCGACACGCCGTGTTTGGAGGAAGAGAAATGCTGACTATAACCCCCAGAACACCATCGCCACCGTCCAGCATGGAGGTGGAAACATTGTGCTTTGGGGGTGTTTCTCTGCTAAGGGGACAGGACGACTCACTGCATCGAGGAGAGGATGAACGGGGTCATGTACCTTCCCTGAGCCAGGACACTGTAATGGGTCATGGATGGGTCTTCCAGCAGGACAATGACCCTGAACACACGGCCAAGGCCACACAGGACTGGCTAAAGAAAAATAACATTTAGTTGATGTAGTGGCCTAGCCCAGTGTTTTTCAAAGTGGGGGCCGCCAGAGGGCGCCAGGGGGGTCACGCAAAGTTTGAGGGAAACGGGATTTTTCAAGGTTTTTTTTGTTATTAATAACTGTATATCTATCAATCTATGTGTCCTTTGATGCCAATCTTTTAATATTTTTTGTTTTTAAATCACACGACCGCCCTTCAAGCCAATCA
>NW_011340367.1:0-3429 GCF_000735185.1 Notothenia coriiceps | reverse complement strand
GGTATTTTGAAAAAAAAACTTTGCAGACATGTTTTATATAGGTATGGCCCTACAATATATGTTTCAAATATAACATGATAGGTCCACTTTAAGTAAACGGTTTGTTTATTGTAATCTTAGAGGTCGAACTAATGAGTGTGTCCGATTGCATCGTTAGTGGACACAAAGAGAAAATCAATATTAAAAATACTTTTTAGAGGCCTTTCTGCCAGGTATATCTATAATGTATTTATATTTTGAAAGGGAAATAGCTGCATCCAACAGTTTTTGTATGTTTCCATTGTCCACATTTTCCAGAGATTAGAGAGTTACATTAGTGTTATTATTCTGTTTAGTTTTAGTTTTGTTGTGTGCTTTTTTTGTGTTTTTTCCTGTCTCCCCCCTCCCTTCTCTGTTTTCCTCTGCAGGGCTGATGTGTGACAGGGAGTTGGCTGGTTCCTCCCAGCAGCAGACGAGGCACACCTGTTTCCACTCACCTCTTCACCTGTTGATATAAAAGCCTGGTCCTCTTGCCACTTCCCTGCCAGATAATTCCTTTGTGTTCCACGCCTCGGTGTGTCTCGCTGCTCTCCTCGTCCCTGTGATCTTTTTGCCTGTATTTTTGACTCCTGTTCCTGACGTCTCCGTGCCAGCCAGCTTCCTGCCTCCACTGCCATTTTTCTGTGCCTCTGCTTAAATAAACTTTTATTTTTTGACCATCTCTCTCTAATTATTTTGCTTTGGGGTCCAATATCTCTAGGCCGTAACAGTTGGAAGTGTTTCAGTAATGACTACATTGTTATTTTCAAATCACTGCGTCTTTACGCTCTAAATTAGACCAGTTTTTACAGTTGTCTTTTAGTTTGAACCCTCAGAAAAGCATTGAACTTTGAAGGCCTGTTTCTTGTCTGTTCAAGCAGCATCAAAGTGTATGGGTTGTTCAAGACAACCTCTAGTGGCCTTAATAATTATAACTGGAGCAAATGATAAAGTCAGTTGTAGTAATAGAACCATCGAGACCCCGGGAATTGGTGGGTCAAACAAACTATTTAAGCCAGTGGACGTGAGTTCTTGTCCTGTACGAAACCAAAGGTATATTTCCATAAGATAGTAAATAAATGACGTACTTAAGATGGTACTAAATGTACATTTTCATATTCTGTCATTGAGATTTGAGAATGTGTTGTATAAATGGTTAAATGATGGGCAGAAATGAAGTTATAATTAACTATTCCGTTTTGTTCGATGACAGTGAATGATTGGAGTATCTTTCTGGAACTTTTTTGATGAACCTTTCTTATAGCTTATTCTTTACAGTGAAAGCGGAGACAGACGGTCCAACCAGGCGAGAACTGACCCCAAGACCCCCTGCATAGTCCAAATGTCTCCTTGTGTTGTTTGGCCTAACCTCTCAACTGTCGGGTTACCTACTCTTTCTGCACCTTTTAAACCAAATTAGTCTATGTCCAGACCATATCCAATGTCTTTGTTTAGGGGTTTGTCCTTTAGGGACCAAGAGAGTCTGTGCCAATTTTCAACCTATGGAATATAAAGATTTCAATCTGGACCAAAGAGGACTGACCGACTTACTACTTACTTATTCTCCTGAGAATCCTGCCACTACTAGAAGGCCCATCACTGCAACATCGTTCAGCGCCTGTCTTGAAAGGAACTTTGGGTTCTGCCGGCGCCAAATGTTTTGGATCAGAAAGAGGAACATGGATCCCTGGAATATGTAATGGGCATGTTGTTTTCTAACTTCGATACTATCTCCGGGCACCTGCTCTGAATTCTTCTTATCACAAGCTCCAGCCAAGAGAAATGAAATTGTCTGTTTGTTTTGTGAGGTGCTGATGTATGTAGCTTTGAAAGTGATGCTAAGATCTTCTAGTACTGTGTCTTGCCGTCTGTCTGGCTTACAGAGAAGAAGGAAATGGTTGAAGTATACTCACATCTTTTACTTGAGTAAAAGTAGCGATGCCTATAAAAATACTCTGAACATTTTTTTTTAAATAATAAAAAGCATAAACAACTTTATATACTTTACATTTCAAAGTAATAGTATTTTTGGGGCAGAGATTTATTTGTATCATTTATATCAGTGATATAAATATATATATATATACATATACTGACCCTCTTACAAAACAACAGGCATACCATTATAGTATATTCCATAGTCAATTGATTATAGTTAGGGATAAGGCTAGGGTTAGGCTTTGATATACATTCAGAACATGTAAACACTCAAATAAAGTAAAAATACCTCAAGTTGTTCCTCAGTCGATATACTTAGTCACTTTCAACACTGCTCACACACTCAAAATGTAAGATTTCAGAGGAGGGACAAACAACGAGAGGAAGGTGGATGGGTTTTCTGATGAAGCCCAGCAGAGGAGACTGGTTTCCTCTCATCGCCTCAGGCTGTGCGTCCAGCTGTCTGTCCCTCTCTGTTTCTGTCTGTCAGCAGTGCTAAAAGCTACTGCTCTATGAGGTCATGTCCTGACTAAAGCAATATTTCTCTCTTCTACAATGACGGTCTCTGTTTCTTACCACACTGGCTTCTTCCAGAGTGTATAGTGTTGGGATCCCTGTGCCCTCCCACAGCAATATATAGTATTCAAATAATTCCAAATACAAATGTACAAATACTCCAGTACGGTGAAAGTCCTACAAGCAAAACAATACTTAAGTATAAGTACAAAAGTATTATCAACCAGTTTGATCAAAGGAGGGAAAAGTAAGAGAGCAAATTTCAGTTCACTCAGGAGAGACGTGATGTATGGAATACATGTTTATTATCGGGTCACATTATATAAATGAACATAATGATGACAGTTTGTAGCAAGTGAATGAAATAGTGTTTTGGCGATTAGGCTGAGGTTTGGTAGGATGTCATTCGGGAAGGAAAGAACCGTTTCCGATGAACCCCCCTGGGTCTAGACACTGGTGGTGGTGATAAGTGGTTAGGTCCGGTTGGAAGGGAGAAGGTTAAGCTTGGTCCTGAGTTGGAAGCAGGAGGCGAAGGGGTGGAGGAGGGTTGCGCGTTGACACCTGGAAGACAGCTGATAGAAAAGGGGAGAGCATATATAGAGGGATTACCAGGTGCGATGATTAGGCTTGTGAATAGAGGGACGTGATAGGTTTGCTGAGGAGTGGCGCTCCCTATCCTTAAGTGAAGGGAGCGAGTATTGCCATGACGTGCAATACGAAGTGATAGGTCTTCCTGTCTGAACTTGCGCTGAGCTTCATTTCACTCAGGAGAGACGTGATGTATGGAATACATGTTTATTATCGGGTCACATTATATAAATGAACATAATGATGACAGTTTGTAGCAAGTGAATGAAATAGTGTTTTGGCGATTAGGCCCAGGTTTGGTAGGATGTCATTCGGGAAGGAAAGAACCGTTTCGGATGAACCCCCAAAAGAAGTGAAAGTATGAAATAC
>NW_011340366.1:0-5161 GCF_000735185.1 Notothenia coriiceps | reverse complement strand
TGAAGGGAATGAGCACTTTTACAGCCTTTTTGGCGAGGTGGGGGAACTCGGTCTCCACAGACAGCCACAAGTGGGCAAGTGTCACTTTACTCATCTTTTTCTCGTTCTTGTGTGCCTCACGCTGCGCCTCCACTGAAGCTCTCTGGCGCCCCCGAGGGGAGGCGCGCCTCACACTTTGAAAACCGCTGATCTAATCAAACAATACAAATAAATAAAAAATCAACAAAAAACATGAAATACATAAAACAAAAATAAAAATATATGATCTTTCCTGACCTAATGTTAAATTATTTTTCCTACCCTAGTTTCCCTCAGGAAGGTAAACAGTGCCTTTCTGGTAGCTCTTACTCCTTCTCCTTTTGTTCCCAAAATACCAACCACACTCCATTCCCTCTCTGCCTCTAAAACTTTAGCCTTTAGTTTTTCTCTTTCAGCTTTATAGATGTCACAATGTAATAAGATATGTTCCACATTTTCTTTAACCCCACAGTTCCTACACTTGTCACTATCACTTTTCCCCATGATATACAGTGTACCATTCAATGCTGTGTGATTCAGTCTGAGTCTAGCCATCATGATTTCCTCCCTTCTGTTTCTTTCTTTATAAATATTAATTGTAATTGTCTTTTGCACTTTATGATACTCTTTGCCTTTCTGGTCTTTCGCCCACCTTTTCTGCCAGATCTCCATCCCCTTTTTTCTTAGTTTCTGCTTTTCCTTCTCCTTTTCCAAGTCAAACTGGTAATGTTATTTCCTTCTGTAGTGCACTTTTTGCTAATTTATCAGCACACTCGTTCCCCCCTCATGTGCAGGCACCCAGCAGAACTGCAGATCTATACCACCTCTGTGAAGTCTTAACAGGCTATCATTAAGTTCTATGAGAACGTCAGAGCGTCAACCTCTATTATTTTTGTATTTCTTTGTATTCCACTCATGGCAATTATTATAAAACAAAACATGTACACTTTAAGCAGTTTTTTGCTGCTATTATTTAACTGAATGAATATCCATTAAACATTTGTTTTAATAATTGGTTTCCAGTATGGTCGTTTGTATCTGAAAAATACACGTTGAGGTTGCAAAACAAATCGTAGATTAACTTGTACTGTACTTATTATATATTTTTGAGGTACTTCAATGTTACTTGTGTACTTCAATTGTTTGCTACTTTGTACTTATACCCAGTTTAGGGGTAAATTGTGTACTTTAACTCCACTACATTAATACCTTTAGTTACTTTGCAGATTTGGATTAAGAATGTAATTTTATAATCAATAGTTAAATCAATACTTAAACAATATAGGCTACTTTTAAAAAAGGCGGTGGGGCCAAATTTGTTCATTTAAAAAAGTGATGGGGACAATGAGTAGCATACTTTTACTTTTGGTAATTTAATTGAAGTATATTTTGATGCTAATACTTTTCTACTTTTCCTATAGTAAGATTATGAATGCTGGACTTTTACTTGTAAGAGAGTCTTCCTACACTATACTTTACTTAAGAACAAAATATAGTCTCGAGTACTTCTTCCACCTCTGCTTAGAACCAGCCCCCAAAAGTTAAGGTTACATGTTATGAATATAATTGAATATGACTGAAGTTGTATATCAATATTTTTCAAGTTATGTGTTTTGTATTTTATGTTAGATGTGGAGCCCTGAGAGATGAGTTCATTGCCATGTCATCAGCTATTGGGCATTCTTTTAATAAACAAAATAATAAATAAACATGATGCTGTTAATCCTACAACTTGTATCCATATCACTTTTTGAATTATCCACCTGCAGTGAACAGAGGGTCTATTAGGTATACATCCTGCACTTAAGGAATGTGCCCACTTGAGGGCGATGTCACACAATAGACATTACATTATGATTTGAGCTGCAGCTGCTTTTTTAGCTGCTCCATGTTTATATGCCATCATGGGGATGTTTTGAGTTTCTGAATTCATTATCTAATTACACGATGGCATCCCACATTTAGATATTTAAGTATATGTTGCCTTACAAAAATGGAAAATGGAATGATACATTTTAACCTGATCCATTGCAAAATCATTTATTTGATTGAGGGACAACTGTAAGAAAACATAAAGCTCGTCATCACAGTTTTACTTTTCCTGACCAAGCACTGGTACCTTTAACACCCCACCAGATGCATACGTCCTCTACATCTCACTCCACAAAAAAAACTCCAAACAGTCAGATGGACATGTGAGTTTCTCTTTGCCTGATGTTTAGGGACGAGTAATACTGCTTCATGTGGTGAAGATGCCTGTCACTTCAGAGTCATACAAGTTGACAGAAACATCAACCTCACAGTCGCTCCGTGTTTGCAGAATGAACATCAACCTGGAATATCATCACACAGAAGAGCCTGGAAGTCCATGAAACATTTTCCTGCAACAAGACAGACTCACTGGCACCAACAACAGAGAGACAGAGTGTTCACACTCTTGGCTTGAACGTGAGACTGCAAGTGTGAGGAGGAGATATGGAAGAGCGCACATTCTCACATAGGTATAAAACAATTGTTTTTGCAACCGAGATCAAATGCAATTATCCAAACAGCTGCTTTTGTCTGCTTTTTCTTATTATGTGCAATTATGAATTCATCCATTCAGACTGTAAAACATGTGTGGATCTGTGGGACTAATAAAGGACTATCCTATTTGGTTACATGTCAAATAACAGGCAGTGATGCTGTATGGTTTTGTATCTCATTCATTTAACATTTTATCTTTGAGATGGGGTAGGCAACTTTTGAGGGACCAGGGTTAGCTAGATTTTGAAAGTAACCAACTAAATCTAAGCCTGAAAGTTTCCACACATTGAAGCACTCAATGAGAGTAGGCATCTGCTTGACAAGTCCACAAGAGTGTGGGGCGGAGGTCATTGATACGAATATCAACTCATATCTCATCCACTATCTATAAAGTTTATTCTTGCCATAGGGAAATTAGTTTTGGACTTAAATGTTGCACATAATAACACATTGTTTTATCATATAACGCTATCTGCCTCCATAGACTTATAATAAGCAATAATCCTAGGAACAAAAGTGTGTATACTCAAGCAGATCCCAATGGCACACATTTCACAACCAGTGAAAAGAGCAAGCAACACATTGCACAACCACTAATCATATCCTCAATCATTTGCACAACCCTTGAAGCCTTGAGCAACATAATTAAAATGTTGTATTGGGGTAGGCTGAAATTAATTTTTAAAGCAGTTGATTTTACGTTCCTCTTTATCGTCTGCCATCTGGTAGGAGCTCATGGAGTATATGGGATGGATCAAAACATTATTTCTGAGCTTGCCTGAGAGTAGACTGCTACTGCTAGTATCTTGAATCAAGGCACTGATGTGTATTCATCAGCACAAACACATACAAATCAAAAGACAATGGTTCACATAAAATTGGAGCTATTGAAAAAACACTCAAATGAAATAAAAGAGCTCTGTCTCATGATGTAGAAATGCAATGCTATATTATTTTGGAGTCATTGGGTCACATGACATGGAAACCAATTTGAAAAATGTCTGACAAACATGAAAAAACTGCAGAATTTTTCAAAACAATGTTTATTGAAATGTAAGAAGCACTAAAATCCAATAAAAAGGGATGTCTTTTCTGTCCTGTGTAGTCATAACTGGAATGGTTTGGAGTCAATTGACACGAAAACTATTGAAAGAATCAACTCGTGATACATTCGTAATCAAAATGGAGTGCCACATAAGACACATTTAAAATACTTGTATCATGATGTTCACTAATATATGCAAGTTTACAAGGAGAAATTGAAAATAACATAAACCAACATACCATGATATTGTGGCGTTCAAATTACCATTGATGGTCCCAAATGAACCCTGTGGCTAAGAGGAAATGCTTGAATGTAAGCTAACCGTACTTTGCTGAAAGCCCAGAGTTAAAGGTGAGAGGAATAAAGAGGGTAGGGTTAGGGTTAGGGTCATCCTATCATTTCATGCTGGCCAAATTAATTGTTCTGAAAGGCGTTTTACAGGCTTGTGACAGCCATAGATATCTGATCTATTGATTGCTTTTGGAGTATAAATAGAATCTCAATAAACACAACACAAAATGCTTTTAAAATAAATTGTCTTCCCTAGCTTTAAACTACGTTGTGGAAAGAAACTGGTGACAGAATAATATAAAGAGCCAGAGCAGGTTGAGGAAGTGTGAATCAAGCAGAGCTGAAGGCTTTACAGTAACATGAAGGAGCAGGGAAAGAATAAAAACTGATAAGAGGGAGTTATGACTGTTCCGCTGATTGACATCTTACAGCTTGACTCAGGGTCTAACAGCCTTCTTTAACATGTATTGTACATTGGGGCAGTGCTTGAATTGGGCCGGTACTCACCGGTACGCAGTACCGGGACTTCTGATTTTTACCCATCTGGTACCATTACTTCTCACTGAGTATACCGGCACGGTGCCGGTACGGCGATACTCAGTAGATGCGTCATGAGGTGCCGCCGCCGCTTTGCCCGCCTCGCCCCCGGAGCAGCAGTCTTCGTCGCCCCAAACACCGCCACCCCTCGGCGGCCCGCAAGTGCCAGAGGACCTCGGCAAAACAGACCCTGCCCAGGTATATTTAAACAAGTTCCCAACTCGCCTGTACGGGAATGGCGCTCATTTTGCAGCTCATGGTTTAAAAACAGAGATTGGCTGGAATTTCCTGTAAAAAATATGCCATCTTCTGCTCTGCCTGTAGACATTTCGGTTCAAATACATATAAGAGTACCAAACGCTGTCTCCTGGTACTCATCTGAGTAACTCACTAAAAATGAAATACTATAAAAGTAAAACAAGAATAGAGTTTAAAAGGGGAGTGATTTGTAAAATATCCATAAAGAAATAGAAAATCTGTTTACAGTTCTGTTTCATATGGATGTTGAGAGATCTATCCATAGATCTCTTCATTTTGCTCTCAAAGTGCACCAGATTGATGCTTTTAACTTCAATTATCATCATCATCGTTAAATCATTATAGGATATACTATTATGACTTTGAGCCAAATTCTTGTTTTTGGGCTGTATAAATAAATTGACTTGAAACAGTTGCTGATTTAGAGTACTGGCACCTTTTTTTATCCCAATTCAAGCACTGCATTGGGGGGTATTTACTGTAAGA
>NW_011340365.1:0-3542 GCF_000735185.1 Notothenia coriiceps | reverse complement strand
TGGAGAACACCCTCTCGCTAGGGACAGAGGTAGCAGATACAGCCAGGTAGCGCTTTGCTAACATGGCAACATAAGGATATTTGGCGTTTGTAATAGCTTTGGCTCGGTCTGAACTTTTTGCGAGTGGTGGAGGCTTAAATGCTAGTGGGAGTTGGGTTGGTTTGCACTTCAGTCTTTTTTCTTTTGGTGCCGGTGATATTCACGTTCGGGTGATGCCTTTTCAAATGAGTGTGCAAGTTTGATGTATTGCCAGCAGCGTAACCAATTTTAGTTGAACAATGCCGACAAACAGCTTTGATTCGGTCCACCTGTCTTTGTCCGTCATCCTTGTACGTAACTGCGAAACCAAAATGTTCCCAAACCGGAGACTTCAATGATGCTGGAGGATTTTCGAGCTCAACTTTATCTGCGTTCGCCATTTTGACAGTTCCTCAAATTACTGACTACATTTGAACGCATCCCTGCTCTCATAGTATGCCTCTTGTCCAATTAAATGACTTGGTCGCTCTATGGCGTTGAACCCAAGGTGAGCAAATTACACTGAACGCTGCGACGCAGCACCTGAGATTACTTCCAAAAAGTTGTTCACGTTCTCAATTTTGTACGTTTAACATTATATTCGTTTGGTACACTTTGGTACACACGTGAGAAACACTGATGCATTAATCAATAACAACAGTCCACAGATCCTCTCTCTGCTCCAGAAGATTTTAAAAAAATATAGCCCTCAACAACCAGGCCCCCCCCTACCTCACAGACCTGCTGCACCACCACACCCCTTCCCGCTGCCTCCACTCATCAGAAGCCAACCTCCTATCCAATCCTCACCAGCATCAATCACCGGACCTGGGGGGGACAGAGCCTTCTCCGTCGCTGCCCCCTCCCTCTGGAACTCACTCCCACAACCCATCAGACACTGCACTGACCTCACCACCTTCAAAAAACTTACAAAAACTCACCTCTTCAATCTGGATTTTAATGTGTGATTGTGTTTGTATTGCTTGATTTTAATTTAACTATATTTATCTTTTGTTCTTTTCTTTTCACTATCTTTGTAAAGCGACTTTGAGCCCCTGTAAAAGCGCTAACAAAATAAATCTATTATTATTATTGTTTATGAGCTGCCACAGATTAAAAAGGAAACACTCACGATGTATCATTCACGCTTTTGATTTATACATTAGAGCTTTAGTCCTTTGAATGCTTATATTCATTGTTGTTTAACTTCTTTTTCGTTTTTATCAGAAATTGCTGCCATCTATGAATCAATGCCTGTTTGAGTGTAAGGCTGGGGGCGGCACCATAAACTGATAAACTTTGGTGACATGCTGAGGTTTAAAATGAATATCATGCATAACGTGTGAGATACTGAAATAGCATGGGAAAAACAGAACACTATGCAAACCTGACAAACTCCTCAGGAGCACCACAGATTGGATTCATATCATCTGAAATGAAACATTCCATTTATCAAAACCTTCTTCTAATGAAGCTGTGGATGTCCAAGTGATATGTGATATTTAACTATGAATCATAAAGTCATAAAATAGCTTCAGGCTGGACATAAACTGTAGACTCAGTGTAGCAGCTCATGGCATTTATGAGATTGCTTATAATTCACAAAACATTCTACCTACATACAGAATATAGTGTGTTGTCACTTTTGCTGAGTTTTGTTCTTCAAATGTGTAGTGAGAATCATTATAGCCTGTTCATCAAAATGAACATACAAATGATGGTGACTGATTGAAAGCTATTTACCACAATCTGAGCTTCTATTTTTCTAGATAATACAGGCTCACAGTGCATAGGTCATATACACAAGTTTTTCAAAGTTGATTTTCAAATCAAATAACTGTTTATAATTCAAAATCAAATAGCCCTGCATTGCATTAGGGAAAGATGCCGGCATCCATCCAAGCTGTTTCTTAATGTTTCATTTTTCCAAAATAACAAACCCTCTTTTTAATCAATTTGAATGTCTCTCTCCTGTTAAAGGTTCTCCAGTGTATGAAGTATTGGTGCTGCCTTTGCCAGAGTTACCATTACCGGGTTAAATTTAGTCTGATCATTTGAAAAATGCCATGATCATCATCACTAATTTGACGACTGCCAGATGAAATCACAGCAGTATCCAAAATCTATTTTGCCACCTGACACGCTATAATCCCGTAAGTGAAAAAGCCTTTATTGTAAGTCATGGACAGTATTAACTGATTTTGACAAAGCTGTACTTTCTTTTCCAAACAAACAACATCCAGAGAGCATCACTTCCTTTGCACTTATGGTGAACTCTTCCTTGTACTGCATTGCATGTGTTTTTAAGGCAGCTTACCAGATGCTAATAACAACAGATCGCCACTGTGTTTACAACTAAAAACACAGCCATGCAAACACTGCGGTGTGTACGGCTCCATATGGGTACTGCAATATTTGAAGAGCTGGAGTGTGCTCACCGTCAGCCCTCTAGAGCAGGGCTATTCAATTGGCGGCCCGCGGGCCAAATCCGGCCCCCGGGTGATATTTACTGGCCCTTTGAGTATAATGTTAAAAAGTAAAAAAAATAAAAATAAAGTTTAATTAAAAAAAAAAATTCATTTAAAAAAAATTGTTTTGGGCCAGAGTGCCTTTATTCCTGAGAGGGTGTTACATTGAGAGATAGAGGGGAAGACTTTGCCTGAAAACTTTGGCGGGCTCGGGTTTCGAACCCACCTACTAGCAACTCCTGTCATTTATTGCGTCTCTGCGCGCGTCCTCGCGACTCGCGCTGCCCTTCACTACAAGCTTGCGCACCTTCGACGGTTTCGCGCCAATGGTACGATTAATCAAACCTGGTCAGCATAGTTGGATATCAAAATGTCTCTTTCTACGTTAAAAAAACGAAAGGTTGACACCGAAAACCGGCAATTCAACAGCGAGTGGAAAGAGAACTACTTGTGTGTAAATGTCAGTGGGAGGCCCGTGTGTTTAATCAGCAATGAGTGTTTATCGGTGTGTAAAGAGTACAACTTGAGAAGGCATTTTAAGACAGCTCACGCCAACTTTGACGCCACTTTTCCAGCGGGCTCTGATGCTCGCCGCCAGAAGATTTTGGGGCTAACTTCGTGCTATGACCAAAGACGTAGCTCCCTATTTCGGGCTTGCACTGACCAAGAGAGAGCTACCGCAGCGTCCCTACGAGTGGCCTGGATATTAGGCAAAAAGAAAAGGCCTTTTACGGACGCAGAGACAGTCAAAGAGTGTATGCTTGCATCAATTGAGGAAGTGGTTGCAGATGAGAAAATCAGAAAAAGCGTTATTGACTCAATTAAGAACATTCCGATTTCTGACACGTCAACATCAAGGAGAGTGGAGACCCTTGCATCGGACGTTTTTGAGATTCTCTTGGACAAACTGAGAAAGGCGGAGGTTATGTCGCTAGCTATTGATGAATCCACTGACAGCAGCGATGTTGCACAGCTGTGCCTCTATGTTAGATTTTTTGATGGTGAGTTCCTTCGGGAGGATCTACTTGGATTAATTCCTTTGGATGGACACACGAC
>NW_011340364.1:0-4506 GCF_000735185.1 Notothenia coriiceps | reverse complement strand
CTGCGGGTTTCGCGTTATGCCCCTTCTGAACAGTCACCCAATCTCCCTGCTGCTCGGGAGTTGCCGGGGGACGGCTAAGAGGAGCTACCTTTTGCCGGTCCGCACCGGCTAACATGGGCTTTACTGTAGCTGAGTTATTTTCTAAGATGCGGAGCCGGGCTTCTATGGCTATGATTCCCGCCTCCAACCTAACAACTATAGTACATTTAACACATGTATCGGTACCAGTAAAGGAGGTAGGGAAGTAACCAAACATGAGACAGTTAGAGCAGGAAATAGCACCCGAGGGTGGGGAAAGAGCCATGGCTAGCTATCAAGCTAAAGTAGCTACCGTTAGCAAACACGAAAAGAGTGTAGGCAACTGTGGAGTTACAGTCGCTAAGAGAAGGAGAGTTTGTGAGTGCTTAAGCTGTAGTAACGTGTGATTACAACGTCAGGCAGTTGCCGTGATCAAGAGTTTTAAAACGATCGATTAAGTTAAGATAATAAGCTATCAGCAACAGAACAGGCACACGGGATATCGGAGATGACAACAACAACCGGAAGTTACAACATGCTTACCGCAATAGTGGTCCGTGAAAAAGAGAAAAATGTATAGTATATAAAATGTTTATTATATTTTGACACAGCCATACAGTATAGATCATAACGTTAGTTTGGACTTCTTGAGCCATAACTGCCACAGCAACCAAGACCTTTTTTTAAGCAGTATTTAATTTGTATTTACGTTTAAATATTAGAAGACCATCATTTTATTAGTAGGCTTTTTATCTAGTATATCCGTCAACTTTTACCCCGTTTAATAGTTTAACCCGGGCTGTTAAATCAAATAAATGAGAAGAGTCAAACTGAATAAAATGGTCAAGTACAACATTGTGTTTACTTTAACAACTATACACTTCTTATAGTAAAAAGGTGATTTTTACATAAAACTATGTTGATATCCTGAAATACATGCTTCTCTTTAAACTCAATGCATTGTCTAACACAGTTAATGATTTCTGTCCAACAAATGACATTTCAGTCAGAGTGCTTGATACTCCTTCACTTGATGTATCTCCAAGCAATCTCAGAGAACATCATCATCTAATTTGAGACACTGCTGGGCAATTATGATTAATTTGTAATAATTCACAGAGTTTAACGAAAATATCTAAATACATATTTCATAAAGGATGTTTTTGTATCTCATTGATTCTCTCTCCTATAAAGTCAATGTTCATTTATGGTGTGGTGACCTTTTGAGACTCTTATTTTCTCCCTTTATTGTTTTCTGCATTGATTGCAATATATTTCTTCAAGGTAAAGAACATACTAATATACTTGGATCTGCTGATAAATGTTTATCTTCACCACTAGTTTGCTAAGGAAATATGAGGGAGCTATACTTTTTCTAATACATCCCAAACATTGCCCTCAGGATGTGAATCTCAACTTGAAAGCACAGCGGGATAGAAGCTGAACCCACATACCTGTTCCATTTACTTGTATAAGATTCCCAGCAGCAGAAAGGGAACAAGTGTACAGAGCAGCTAGCTTGAATCAGAAAAAAGTTTTACATTCAGAGCTTTATTTTAGTCTTAAAAGGCTCAGCTGGCAGGGATGGAGGTGGGATGGCTGCCAGCAGTGAAGAGTTACAATATTGACAAAAACGAACAGAGATATTTTGAGCTAGAGGATGGGAAATTACCTAACCCGACCTGTGCTGTGTCTCAATCTGCATACTTCTGTACTTTCATGTGCCAATTTGAGTGCATAAGTGCAACCCAATGCAAAGTATGGCAAAATACAGTGAACTATGAGTACCCTGATGGTACACTCAACATTTCAAGAGTATAGTGTGGAACACTGCACACTACTATGGATGTATAAAGAGAACTAGTCAAAGCATCGGAGGCGGGCCCCTGATCATTCCTTTTGAAAGTTACTCAGTGAAGCATGAAGCCAAATATGGACCGACTAGAAGTACAAAAAGGACCAGGGGACTTGGGCCCATAGAGGGTGCGCACTGTCATTTCCCTTAAGCCCCACCTCTGATTCACCGGTCTCAGCTAAATCAAATTAATGCAGGGAAAATGTTTTTTTGAGCCCTAATGATTTAAATAAGGGCTGTTCAACTGTTAGTCCTGGGTAACTGATTTACTTTAAGAAAATGAAATGTTGATTTACAGACGTATCTTTCCCAATTTAAGTCAATGAAAAAAAAAACGTTTTGGGTCCAATAATATCAAAGACTAACACAGTATTTGTTTGAAAATTTGCTTCAACGCCCGGCACTTCCTGGGGCCTTTTGCACACTGCTTGTACTTAAGGAAAATCATATTGGCTACGTAACTGAGTTGCGCAACCTGCCACTGTTGCTGTTGGACTTGTGAACACACCAAAGTTAAACATGTGAGATGTTATAAACATTTCTTCACTTGTTTTTAACGTACCACAATACTGGTGTTGGAAAGAAGCCACTGTCACGTTTTTCTTTGGTCAATTGTGCAGTCTAGAATGATTTACTACAATGAGTGACAACGTTGCTAGCTAGCTAACTTGCTAACATCGGCCATCATCACTTCCCATCATAGCATAGCAGCAGTGTGCAATTTAAGAAAACACAAAAAAGTCCAAATTGACACACTGTACAATGCTCACAGTTTATAACTTGGCAGGTTACTATGGACATTGTACAAATTGAGACACAGCAACAGAGTATCCTCTGTGAAAAGGCTGCTGCTGCTCATTGTTTTCTTACTACAGACTTGGACATTACCAATAACTCTCTTTATGCTAATTTTATATTCAGTCATTGCCAAGTGTGCTGCTGGGCTGAGACAGAGTGACATAGCCATGTGTAGGGTTCCTTATCAGTCCAGACTACTGAGAACCATTGGGTCCACTGCAGGGCAATGAATGATTCATGACTTAGCGTATGTTGAGGGGAATAGAGGGGTTACTACGGTATATATTGTGTGATTAAAGAAGGATGTCACACTATATCATGGTTTTCAGAGCAGAAAGGACGTCAGATTTGAACCCTGTCACCACAAAATACATTAAAATATAATGCTTAATAAACATAGCTGTGGTCTGGACTATCTTCACCCACATCCTTTGCTACATTGAAAGTTATAGTTAGATGTTAGGATGGTTGGTTGGGGTATAAATAACTGCATTTTGTGATACGTTGAGTGAAGCAGGTAGGACCCAAACGCAGATAACATTTGATAATACCTTTATTTCAAGGTCTAGAGTAAACTTGGAACAAACAAATCACTCTCCGGTGAACTAAGTCACGAACACGAGACGAGACGAGAAACAGCCGGGCAGGGGAGGAGAAACACAAGGGCCACAGGTGAACACAATCAGATAACTAGACACACCAGGGAAACTAATGACAAGAGGAAAAACACAGGGAAAAGGACCAGACAATAACCCCGAGGAAAACATGACAGGGAAAACAGCAAAAACACCCAAACCTACAAAACTATAAACGTGACATAACCCCACCCTCAAGGGACGGATCCCAGACGTCCCAAAAAAACAAAATCCAGCAGGGTGGGTAGAGGGGGTCTGGAGGACGGGTGGAGGGCGGACGGCCCGGGGGTAAGGCAGAGACCAAGGTGGGGAACTCGGGCGGACGGCCCTGGGGAAAGGCAGAGTCCAAGGTGGGGAACTCGGGCGGACGGCCCAGAGGCAAGGCAGAGTTAAAAAAGGGGAGCTCGGGCGGACGGCCCGGGGGCAAGGCAGAGTCCAAGGTGGGGAACTCGGGCGGACGGCCCGGGGGCAAGGCAGAGTTCAAAAAGGGGGTCTCGGGCGGACGGCCCGGGGGCAAGGCAGAGTTCGAGGAGGGGGCCTCGTGCGGACGGCCTGGGGGCAAGACAGAGTTCGAGGAGGGGTGAAGACCACAGCGGGTGAACTCAGGGGACCGGGCTCGAGGGCGAAGGCCGGACAGCTCCGGAGGCCGGGCAGGAGCCGGTGTCGGCAAGATCCCCGGCAGGAGAGCAGTCGGCGGAACCTCCAACGGCACGGGACATAGGGTTGGCAGGACCCCCGGCAGAAGAGCAGTCTGCGGGACCTCCAACGGGACAGGACATGGGGTTGGCAGGACCCCCGGCAGAAGAGCAGTCTGCGGGACCTCCAACGGGACAAGACATGGAGTTGGCAGGACCCCCGGCAGAAGAGTAGTCTGCGGGACCTCCAACGGCTCAGGACATGGGGTTGGCAGGACCCCCGGCAGAAGAGTAGTCTGCGGGACCTCCAACGGGACAACCCATGGAGTATGACATAACCCCCCCCTCAAGGGACGGATCCCAGACGTTCCAAAAAACAAAGTCCAGCAGGGTGGGTGGAGGGGGTCTGGAGGAGTGGCCTGAGAGGGGACTTGAGAAGGTTGGTTCGTCAACAGAACACGGGGGGCTGGAGTCGGCTGGAGAGCCAACAGGAGACGAGGTGCTGGAGTCGGCCGGTACGCCGACAGGACTCGGGGAGCTGGCGTCGGCTGAACAGCCAACAGGA
>NW_011340363.1:0-7931 GCF_000735185.1 Notothenia coriiceps | reverse complement strand
TAGGTGCTGCAGGCAGTATGAGAACAATAAAGAGCTTTTTGAACATTAAAGCATGGAGACATTTCACAGTAGAGGAGCTAAATATAAATATGAAACCGGAAAATGAGCATAAAACGTCTTCTAGCTTTTGTATATCTATTTGTTTTAATCTGAAGTGATGTCTAACAGCAATATTAGATTATCTTGGCTAAATGATTGTGTTTTTTGGGAGAAATAATATAAGAATGGGATTCATTTGGGAATTTAAATCCCAAACCTTAACCCAAAAACAAACAAAATAAATATGTCCGTGGAAAGTTCCTCAGACAAAGATTTTGAAAACATCTGGACCAGTCAATCAATTAAAGACATTTCCAGCAGACTGCACTTGTTTGAGATACAAGTATGATCCATAGCGGTAATCAGATTGAGTTATAAAACGTTGGTTATCGGGTTATTTTTTCATCTGATAAAAGTCGCCCTAGTTACGATACTGACGTGACTCTCAGGTTTCTGACAGCAGCACCTCGGCCACAGTGATTCTCAGTCGTTAGTCATTTCCTGTCTCCGTCTTTAAGGACATACCACAAGTGTGTCAGATAGAATCAGGTTCTGCTTTATCAGAAGTTTTTAGGACATTTCGTCAGACTATGAGACGCGAGGACAGCCATGCTTCCTCAAAACATGAAGAGTGACATGCTGGCTTTCATAAAGATAGGGTAGACGTGATCTGTTTTAAATATGAGGCTAACAGCACACATGGTGTCTCTTCTGTTCACATTGAAAGGGGCAGAGAAAGCTACGTTAGCAAGTACAAACTTTGGTTGGTTGCGGTCAGAAGTGGGAAGTAGTGGAGTACAAATACTTTGTTACTGTACTTAAGTACATTTTTCTGGTATCAGTACTTTACTCCACTACTTATTTTTCTGACCACTTTTACTTCTTACATTTTGAAAACAAATACCTATACTTTCTACTTCTTACATTTTCAAAACAGGCTTTAGTTTTAATCTTTGTTTGGTGGCGTGATCATTATTATTTAGAGTCATTGCGGATCGTGATTTTAACGCGATCCGTGTATCCAGTGACGTTTTTTATTTTTAAATCGAGCGCTAACGTTAGCAATGTTGACGTGCAGCCGGAGCCTAATGATAGCTCACCTGCCTCACCACCATCATTGCCATCTAGCTCCACAAGTGAAGCTGTATCCGTGGCCGTGCAACCTTCTTCTCCAGCCAGCCAGGAGGAGAGGCTGGATTTGGCTGTGCCCGGCGGTGGTCCAACAGTTCCCCCAAGGGCCCCAACCGATAGGGGACTCTATGGAGCTATTGAGAACCCCGACGCCAAGATCAAAAGCTATATTATAGCAACCGGTCCATGTAGGCCTACCGGCCCATTCCCCAGAAACAAACTTCAAGGAAACAGGTGTATTCCTCTTCTTAGTTCGCTGTGCTGTTGTCAGGCAGTGGTGGTTGAGGCCAGGGCAGGCTGTTGTTGATAGCCTATACATGTAGCGCTTCTGAGTGGTTGTGTATGTCCGTGTGTGTGTGAGCGCATCAGCGTGCACTTATTTTTGGGGCGATGGGGGGGGGGGACACCCCAGAACAATATTTGCACCGCCGCCAATCACAACCTTGTTACGCCACTGAACTCAACTGAGTATATTCAAATATAACTCAAACTTATTGGTATGAAAAGTATTGCTTAGTGAAGTTAGTGTGTGGAGGTTATAGTCTAGAACTGATGTGATGTGTTATTCAGCTAGAGGTAACCCCTTTTTTTCAAACTGTAATGTGTCAACATTTCATATTTTCCGACTCTCTGAGAGAAGGCACTGATAAGTTTTTACAGACATAAAATACAAAATCCAGTTAAACCCAGTTAAAGTCTTATCACTAATGTCATCAGTTGGCGTACATAGTAAATGTGTTTACCTCTATTGTACGGTCCATACACATGCGTTATTAATCATCACCACAGAAGATAAGAATGGTCTGTAGCATATAAAAAAGTTAAGCCAGGTTAAAATTTAACTTTTTGGATATTCCCAGCCAGTTTAGCTTCTGGAGAAACTTGATAAAGTACTGATAATGGTTATTGGCGGAGAACATTGCTGATATGATAACATCTGCAAATAACTGAATCCATGACGATAAATACCAGTGCCATGTTCATGTCAGGTACATCTTATCAGCATAAACATTTCCACAGATATTTTATCTTACAAAAATGGGAAAAACATTTGTTTCCAACTGATTAGGGCTGATTAATGGCACTCAATATAAGAAATGTTTTAGTAAAGGATGTTTATTCCAAAAAGGCAACTTATGTTAAAAATGTTATAAAAAGTAGAGGACTTGGATTTGAATGTAAAACCAAAGCAAATATTAAATGTTTACCCATAAAATCTTAATGGAACAGTAACTTTGTTTTTTAGTTTAATGAAAGGGAGATGGGTTTGTATCATCAAGAGTCTGTCGGTTTCAAAGTCTGTCTGTAATGTTTTTGTAAATATAGTGACAGAAAGAAAACAGCCCTCTGACAAACGTAGTAAGAGGGGCAAAGGCCAAATTTGATATCAAGATACCTCCTGTTCACCATCATAAACATTACTACATTATCAGACATTTTTTATCATATAACATACGTGTCTAACTATATGTCATGATCCTTTGACATATATCTCTGTTTTACTGACTCAAACGACGACAACCTCAGAGTATAACATTCAAAGGTGGCTCTTACGCTGATAACAGGTTTGTGTACAGTAGCATTTGCTGCTATTTCCCAGTAGATCTTTACAGAAATACCATACGTAATTACAGCTTTCTTAGTAAACACTGCAAAGTAACTTCTGGCTCGGGTTCAGGAGTTCAGCATCAGTCAAAACTGCGGCCAACTTGGAAGATGGCAACTGTTAATTTGAGGCTGAATTTATTGAGCAGGAGCTGCAAACTAAACGAACTTGCAGCACAGTAGTACATTCTCTTCCACACAAACCGTGTGGGGTGAGCTGCCAAACACTGTTTTATAAACAGCAAAATCAGAAAAGGAATCAAGCCAGTTTATTTGACCCTTAGATATAAAAGATAATTTTAATTGAATCAATGTGACTTCAATCTGGTAGAATGAAATTGTGTTTTTGTTAGCCGTTATTTTAAGATTCAATTTTGTGTTCTTCCGTTCTCTGGATTATGTTTAAAGTGTAGTTGTTTTGAAGTGATAAACTCACAAATAAGCTGCATTTATGTCATGGATGTGTGAATGTAAATAGACAATGTGAGCTGCATAAATATTTGGACATTGTTGAATGTTTTTAATCCATAATTAATTTGCTTTCAATTGGAAGTAAGAAAAACACATACAGTACTGTAGTGCTTTTAACAGAGAGCAGTTATAACCTGATAATCTACATTTTATTTTTGAATACTTTGCTCTGCATTTAGTTGTGAAGTAAGTTATAATGTGTTCTAACAGAGTCTCATCTGAAACTCATTTCTGGAACACAATCAATATGTACGCCCTCATACTATCCTCAACTTAATCCATGACTATAAACGCTGATGTCAGCCTTATTATAAGAAGTGCTGATCCAACAAAACATGATTAGCCACCGTTCGTCATCGGTTTCATTGAAGCAAAACAAGTTCCTTAAGCCGCACTCTTTTTGTGATTTGATACATGGAGTCCCAGACGGAAAAATGTGGACTTTGTACCTGATGTAAATAAAAACTTTCAGTTCTAGTTTCATGTCCTAATGACATAAGCCTTTCTATTCAGTCGAACCCTTATCAGATAAGCATGAACCTGTCAGCAAATAACAGACATACCTGTGAAAGAAGAGCAGGATGGACAGCATGGTCTGGTCAATGTTGCTGTTGCAGATCCCCTCATTGAACAGGAAGCAGGGGTCCCTCACCACAGATTCCAGGGAGTCCTGCCTCATGATGTTGTTCAGCTTGTCTGTGTTCAGGTTCTGGTACATCAGCTGGTTGCGTAGCTGGCGAAAGTGACTGACACTCGGGCTGGTGGGGCTTCCTGGTAAGCCTCCTGTAGAACCGAGGCCCTGAGCCATTGACTCATCACAGCCATTGGCCAGGTCCAAGCAGCAACTGCAACAGTCCAGGCCGATGGGCGACAGGCAGTCATATTCTGACATCTCGAATGACAGGTAGAGGAAAGGAAAGACGCCCAGGTGAACAAGGGAAGGTGCAGGAATCTCAGTAAAGGATGACAGACTGAGGTGTATGAATGAAGTGAAAGAGGAAACAGCTCAGTGACCGACAGGCTGGTCTATCTGTAGTCTAGCGTCCTGTCTTCACTCCGGGACCAGAAGGGCTAAATGGCAGGTTCAGTTCCTCCCTGAGAAATGCAGTCACGCTGGGCTGCTCTGCCTTCTTTTATCCCTGAGTCTCTCCTCCTGTGGCTCTGCTGTGCTTAGCCTTTTGTTCGGGGCCGGTGCTGCTGCAGTGTGTTGCTACTGTGGCAGGAGAAAAAGTAAACGCCCCAAATACACACTCCCTCACGCCAATTCAGCAGGAGTGCGCTTGAAAGCAAAACCCAGAAGCTGCTTATCACTTTTTTTTCCCTGCACTTTTTTTTTTCTTTGGTTGGTGTGCCTACAGACAGAGGGAGGGAGTGAAAAGGGGAGGGAGTGAAAAAGGGAGGGAGACAGAGGGGGTGGGGAAACCCCTGTGATTGGTAAAATAGCATTGCTGGTTGACTAACTGGGCCCTCCTCTTTTATTTTTCAGCTTAGCCGTGCACGAAATAACACAAGGAGGGGAGCGTCAGAACATGCTGGAAACATGTGCAGCTCCGTTGGCTCCACCCTGCCATGCTGAGAGCTCAAGCAGTGTGTGTGGGAGGGAGTATTCAGGAACACACACAAACACTCGATAACACGTCTGACTTGCTAATTTGTGAAAATGTGTGATTGGAGTTGCCAGCATGGCATGGATGTCTGGCTAGCTTGTGTACTTTAATCCATTTTACATGCTCCTATTGATTGAGTTTTATATTTTGGAAACTCAGGCTTTTAGATAATGCAATTACATACAGTTAAAGATGTCTTTACTCAGCAATAGACAGTGAATTGCTCACAAGAATCACAGCACTTATCGGTAGAGTGGTCATCTACCAATTGGATGTTAATGTATTCTAAGATACTTAACCCCTAATTGTCCCTGAGCAGGTGACACCTTGCATTGAATGGCCCTGCCACCTTACAGCAAGGAGGTCAGGGGTCGGACCACCCAACAACTGGCAGGGGCCTTAATGGTCTCCCTTTGTCAGCTTGGGTTTCCTTGGGGTGCTCTGATGAGTTCAACTCTAAATGTAATGGATGTTATCTGTTAGCCCTCTGATGGACTTGTTGACCTGTCCTTCCAGCCTCTCCCAATGTGTGTGAGGAGGAGCTCCAGTCCTCTTCATCCTGCACAGGTTTAGATAAACAGATAATCGTTGGCAATCATTACAGAAACAGTAAAAATAATAAATAATATAATGTAATAAATACTTCATTCCTAAAGCATTGAGTCACGTTGTTTTCATTGTGAAGTGCACGTGTTTAGTGAGAGACAGACCAACTGTTTGCTCTCAACTTGCATGCAAACACAAACCTTCACATCTTATCAGGCTTACACTGTGTTTGTTTACGACTTTGTCAATTTCCATATCTGTTCCCAAAAGGTTTTTGATTGGCCAAGAGCGTGCTCTGCCATTGTCCTCCAGACGAGTGTTTCACAAGCCCTGGTAAATACCAGCACCATGTCATTACAGCCCTTCAGACAGCTCTGAGAGGAATGCACTGCTCAGCCCCTGACCTCGGCCGCTGACCAACAAGTGCTACCAACAAGTGCAACAAGTGCATGCTGTCTACAGATGGCCAGTCATGTAAGAACAGAACAACAAGATAATTACAAATAGCATGTCTTACTCTGAGGCATGCTGCTGTTCCTGCTGCATTAAAGCATTTCACACCACACGTTGTTGGGTAGCAGTGGGATCAATTAAGCAGAGAAAATGACTGACTATTGCTTTATTGAGTGTGTAATGATGTCCTCGGGCAACGAGGTTGCTACAGTTTTATGGTGGAAGGACTGGACTGAGGCCTGATTCGGGTAGAGGCTGCCCTCTAGTGTGGGTTTGTTAGTATAGTCATTTAGAAGTCAAGTTGAACTCCATTCTCTTGCCATCATAATGCAAACACTACTATAAGAAAGTGACATATACAACTATTCCTCCTCCCGATACACCACACTTTAAAACATTCTACAGACTTTAACTCAAACTGTTGGATTCAAGTTATGCTGATTTACATCTTTTAAAGTAAATAAACTGAGCTCATGTGGGTTTTCTTTATCTGTGGTTAAAAAAAAAATCAGGTGTGGAAGAGGAACAATTGAGCTGCATGCGGAACATGACCCCACTAATGATTTTTTTTCTTTTTTGCATTTTTTAAATGATGATGTTCAAGCAAACAGAAACAAAACAGGCTAAAAGTAGACTACATCGTATTTGCAAAAATCTCAAATCAACAATCATGACAAAATATCAAATAAAAGATTAAAACTATGGACCATGTTAAATGGCAACTGGTATGGCACAGTTCAAGTATTGGTTGCTAGTGGCAACAAAATACTTAACTGAAACCAGGTGCCGGTGGCAGGACAGTCCCGGCAGCTGCTGAGAGATCTGAGGACATTTCTAGGTCATAGTCTATTGGAGAGAGACAGCTTATCACACAGACTGTACATACATTCCCGATTTAAATATATTATCAGGGCGCCACTCATTGTTTTATGATGAAACCAAAGGTCACTGCTCATGCAAGAAATAGTGTGTCGTGTCGGTGAAAAACTGTGGTATATCTCAGAGTTCAATTTGAATAACGGAAGCAATAAAAAAATCTTTAAACTTCTTAATTCAATTTGTCTTCAAAATAAGTATTGTAAAATATGGCTGCAGGGTTTTACAGTGGCAGTGGCCATGTTTTTAAACATGTGAGTAATGTGCTATTTTGGCACATAGTAATGAAGGCCAAATCTACCTTGATGGTGAAAAAAAAGCTCTTTGTGGGTATTTTTCGAAGGAATATGCAACTTGTACTGCCCTCCACAGTATATGAGCTGTCTGTTGCATTTTGGCCAGGCCCAGTCAGTGATGTCCCAACAGATGTTTTGAAATCTGATGGAAAACACATGGCTGGGGCTCTTTCAATCTGAAAACGGTGTGCAAACAACACCTTTCCTCCAAACTGTGCACTGGGCATTGTGTCTCGTTTGGTGGATGTACATTTTAAAAAGATGTGCATTTGTTGCTGTTACTTTAAGGCAGGGGTGGGGAGCCTTTTTCCTCTCAAGGGCCATTTCAATTTTTACAACATCCTTCGAGGGCCGTACAAATTATTGAACTCAACGTCTGCTTAAAAAACTCGAATCAAAGCCCATTCATTTCGCCTTTCTTTCATGCTGTGCATGCTGGGGTTTGGGGGCAAGCATCACCAGGAAGATTTTTTTTAAATGTTGAAGTTAAAAGCATCAATCTGGTGCACTTTGAGAGCAACATGAAGAGATCTATGGATACATCTCTCAACACCCATATGAAACAGAACTGTAAGCAGATTTTTTTTCTTTATGGATATTTTACAAATCACTCCCCTTTTAAACTGTATTCTTGTTTATTAATAACAACTTTTTTTTAATGTCATATTAGTATTGTATACCTGTTTACTTTATTCTCTTATTTTTCTATAACTATAATGATCATATAAAGATGTGCCTTTACCTCACTGGTTGGAGAAAAAGCTTCTTATATTCGTTAGCATAGCTAGCTAACCAGATGCTAATAACAACAAAGTTATTAACTGTATGATCAGTATAACAGATGAACAGATCGCCTCTGGGCTTACAACTAAAGACACAGCCACGCAAAAACTGCGGCATGTGTACG
>NW_011340362.1:0-3584 GCF_000735185.1 Notothenia coriiceps | reverse complement strand
TGTGTGTGTGTGTGTGTGTGTGTGTGTGTGTGTGTGTGTGTGTGTGTGTGTGTGTGTGTGTGTGTGTGTGTGTGTGTGTGTGCGCGCGCGCGCAACATCAAGTCTGCAGTGGAAATCCAAGCAGGCAGATGGCCAAACAAACAATCGGTACTGGGGATTGGATTAACACAAGGATCTAATTGCATTTGAGAAACCAGAGAAAGCACATCAGGAAAAATTAAAAGCAGCATCCGAATGATTGTTCAGTTACATAGAAACATGGGCACAGACAAGGGAAGACAACACATTTATTTTGAAGGTTAATACAGTAAGTAGGCCTCAAATTGCTAATGAAACTAATATGTACGGGCCATTTCAGGTCTCCTAAACTACTGCTACAGGCTGAAAATAGCTGTGAAGAATACACTAAAATGACAGACTAGTATTCCCTTTCATTAGACATGTTAGATAATTTAAGGAATGAGAAATTATGAAAGCATCAAAGCTAAAGAACTCATTTTTAAACCATTATTCAACCTTATCTTTACTGGGTTTTTTTTATGGTTTTATGTTTTGTTTTGAATTCCCCTCGTTACATCTTAATCTAGATTATCCTACATAAAGTCTTCTGTCAGCAGGGCCGTCCCTGGCCAACATGAGGCTCCACGCGAAGTTATATGATGAGGCCCTCTGTTTCGCGAGCGCTACACTAATTGCAGCGCATAGGTGCGGCGCATTTTCGGCTCAGTTGAGGCCCCCTCCGCAAGGTGAGGCCCCACGCAGTCTGCATGATCGGCCTTGTAGGGAGGGACGGCCCTGTCTGTCAGGGATATTTTTGTACCGGAACCCATTACTGCAATGTCGATATTTGGAGCTAATTGTTCTCTCATGTTGATTTTGCTTTGTGAGTCCGTAGACAGCAAGTGTCTGGATATTCTACTTGCTGATGTGTTATAATGCATAACACAAAATGTCCTCCTGTGGGACAACTGTATTAATAATGTAATAATTTTACATTTCGGTTTGAGAAGGGATTAATCATCTGCTTTCCCCCACTCTTTGAGCTATGGATCACCTGGATCTAACTTTGAATGATATTCATCTCCAAAGCAAATAATCGTAATACCCCAAAAAGAAATTGCATTGCAGAACGATTGACCTCAGTGGCAGCACATGTGCACTCTGTTTCACATAATCCATGTTGAAAGTAAATTTGAATGCGGAATATGATAAAAAAAAAAACATTTCAATTAACTGCCAGTGTTCATGAAAACACAGAAAACCTGCATAAAGCATTTTTTATCATTTATTTTAGAAAATGTGGAACCAATATTAAGTTTAAATAAGATTTTTGCTGTAGTGAAACTAGCGATTGAGATCATAAACTTGTCAAAAACATGTTAACTGAGGGAATTAATGAAGAGAGGTGTAGGGTCATTTTCTCATTTTCTCATACTTCTATATATAATTGGTCTTCTCAGTCAATGTGCCCCCTGCTGGCTATAAATGCAATTTGGAAGCAAGTTTGAGTCACTACGGACGGGCTTCACTTTTTATAGCAGGCCATTCCGCTTTATTGCAACTTAAATGATATATCCTTTTAATTCAAACCATCAATTCAGGAAAGGGCACAGAGCAAATTGAACAGTAGGCTATGTGTCAATGTTCTGCCTTTGATTTTTCTCTTCAGTAAAGATGCTGATTCTGCGTTTTTCTGAAGCCTCCGAAATGATGCTGTGGTTTCCATGTGACTCCTGCAGTGGACCACCCTGAGCTGAGTGGAGGCTGGATGGAGACGGGGGAGGGGGGTAGGCAGGAGTGCATTGTGGGGATCTGCTTTTGAGGAATGAGCCCAAAACACGCTTTCTTTTCCTGGAGCAACTGGGGTGGAATAATTACATATGTGCTAAACTGAACTCCGCTCGTTGTGAAAGGGTAGAGGGGAGTGAGTGATAAAGAGAGAAATTAAGCAGGAGAAGAGAACAGAAACGATGGCCGCCAGTTCCTGCAAGCCTTGCCCCGCAGTTAACACATTATTTACAGCCGAGGATTTAATGCATCGTTCAGCAATGAGCAGCCGTCCAATGGCCTGTGATCTGAAGCTCTCTTATTCACTCGCTGGGCTGAACTCCAGGCGGCTAAAAGCTGGAGGAGTCCCCCCAGATGGAAACTAAGCCAGCTGCCATTTCTCACTTCACTCTTGTGCACTAAGGTGATATATCTGTGTGTGTGCGTGTGTGTGTGCGTGTGTGCGTGTGTCTGTGTGTGTGTGTGTGTGTGTGTGTGTGTGTGTGTGTGTGTGTGCCTTCATTTTAAATCTTGAAAATCAGTTAAATGGTTTCAGTCACCAGGTTAAAGTTTTGATTATGCTCACACAATCTTGTGCCACTTAATTTTACTTATTTGATGATTTGAATATGCTGTTTTTCTTATGAGTGTTGCCTTTTCCTCTTTCATTAGCAATCCCAAACAACCACTTTCAGAAAATATGTTAGTCAACTGCAAAAGCTAACACTGACACCCTGTGGTCACCTGCTAAAGTTACACCACACCCAGTTGTGGAACACTACACTGTTCTATAGCTAAAGTGAATGGTAAACATCAACCACATAGCCAAGGTACTTCAGAATACGTGAGAAAAGGCTACATCATGCTTTTTAGGGTTGTCTCTTTCCTGTAGTGTAGAGCAGTGGTTCTCAAAGTGGGGTCCGCGACCCCCCGGGGGTCCGTGGCACTCTGCCAGGGGGTCCGTAGTAAAAGTTTTCAGATTCATTAATACTAAAAAATCATGATATCTTATTTTTTTTTTTTTTTTTTTTTACAAAAAAGCTTCATAGTTCAACAAATATTTAATTTTTTTCATCTAAAATAGTTAATAGATTACGTTCTAATCTAACAAATCTATACATTTAAAAATCAAGCGGGTCACCCGTTACCATGGAAACAACAATAACTGGTACGTCAGTCAGAGAGCGCCACTGCTAGCATACTACGAAGATGGACAGATTTTTAAAACGACCGGTTACGGCTACAAAATGAAGTAAATGAAAAACAAAAAACAAAAGTAAGGAAATACGATGAGGAGTATCTCCACTACGGATTTATTGAAGTGGAAGGGAAACCGAAATGTCTGAAATGCCTGCGGTGTCTTGCCAATGAGGCGATGAAGCCTGCCAAATTGAAGAGGCACCTCGAGACCAAGCATCCAGATTATGTAAAAAAAGACCGGGCTTTTTTTGAGAGGAAAGGCGAGGACTACCGCAAGCAACAACAACGGATGGTTAATGTTACGTCTGTTTCTGCTAAAGAGCAGACGACGAATTTAGGACATGTCTGCTGATATCAAATCACAACTGCTGGAAAGACTGAGTGGGTCTAAATTCGCGGTTCAATTGGATGAGTCCACTGATGTGTCCGGCTCTGCGCGGCTCATCGCACTGGCGCGAGAGGAGAGGGAGAGACGCAGAAGTGAGACTGACTGAGATTACTTTGAGCAACATGCATGGGAATAAGTTACAATATAATACATTTGTGTATATTTCTCGCTATTCAGATGGTCTGCTGCTTGGTGCTGCTGTTGCGCAATGTGCAGTAGTGTCCTCTTT
>NW_011340361.1:0-4820 GCF_000735185.1 Notothenia coriiceps | reverse complement strand
GGGGAACTCACGCAGCGTCAGAAAATAAAACCCTCTCTCTTTTCCTCCGTACCCAAATCTCTAAAAACGGGGGAACAACGGAGCTGATCCAGATTTGCGTCCGATATGACGTAATATCTGAAATGTGGACCCACGGCCCAATCAGAAACGTTGCTATCAGAAACAATGCCCGACTGTTTTGGACGTAATATGGTCGGTGTTTACATTAGCATCGCTAACACTCAGAGCTAACCTGTACTGGAGAGCATGTGTGTGAAGAAGCAGGAAGTAAAAAGGAACTCACCTTGTGGTATAACCGGCAAGAGAGAAAGCCTTTGAGCTCCATACTGTTTCAGAGAGAATCCTTGATAATCCATGATATGGCGTTTCATCACGGCAGTATTTAGTTTAGACAGTAGCTGCCGGGTCCCGCATGAGCTCAGACCCCTCCTCTTTTATTTATTTAAAGCTTTATACCCAGAATCAGCACTTTAGAAACAGGAAGTGAAATAGAGGGATATGATGCATGACTAGAATGGGTGATCTGTTTGGTATTTTGAGCAAAACACTTCATAGACATGTTTTTATATATCTGAGACCTATGCTATTGCCTAAAAATAGCATGATAGGTGACCTTTAAGTTGGCGTTTTAACTCTGGGAGGTCGATTAGAGTTTTTCTTACTCTTACAAGGATATCTCCGGAACGGAATATAGTTTAGTTTTATCGTCAAAGGCTGAACAAAGCTCAGCTCCAGACCTTTTTAAACACTTTGCAAGGCGTTCGTACCAATTTCAGAAGATTTACAAGCTGTCTTAGGAAAACAGTGTTTTTTTAGAGGCTTCATGAAGCTTATAAACAGACAATGGATGTTACTGGATGTATTTTATGATTATTTATCCGTGTTGAAAGCAGTTTTAGGCGTTAGATAAAGAGTTTAGATATCATCTTCAATCCCATGATGCATTGCATTGAGTCTTTCTGACGAATCAGGGCTTTTTTCTGATGCAATGACTGTTGAAATATTTATTCAGAGGTGCGCTGTCTGGAGACAGATGGACAAACAGCTGATTTTGCGACATTGTTTATTTCATTTTTACTTAAAAAATATGGCGCAAGATGCAGATATGGTTAAGGGGAAACCCTCACACACTTATTTTGCAAATTAAACATGATTAATAAAACAAAACAGAACTGATCAAGCTGAGGATTTGCTGAAGGGGACCACGGCCCAGGGGGTGAACTGGGACCTCTCCCAGTAGCAGTCCACACTCCATATTTAGGTCTGGTCGGGGGGGACTTGAACCAGCAACCCTACGGCTCACAGTCCAAACCCCTACCGACTGAGCCACTATAATAGACAGGGGCTCACATAACTGGTACGCATGCGCGGCAAACATCTGAAATGCGTACCGTCACTTGTGTCACCCGCGCACACACTGGAGAACTGCGCAAAATCAGCTCGCAGTTCACTAGCACCCCGTCCCCCGTCGACGTTCGCGACACAGAGGGTTTCATCACATAACTTTGCGTGGGGCCACAAGTTGGAGTAGCAAACACTGTCTCCTGGCACTCATCTGAGTACCTCACTAAGAAAGTTATATGCACCCCTGATAATAGACTAACATACAACTACTAAAGAAATGTAAAGCACAGGATGTATACATTAAAAAGTGGGAAACGTAGTTGTCTTGTTGTTAACAATTTTTATGCAATGAGGTCAAGTTTGAGTAAAATGTGTACAAATTGTTCAGGGTTATCTAAGGGAAAGCTTAATTGAACTCTGTTTCTACCTTTTTAATTTGTTACCTGCTGTCTGATCGCTTTAACTTTTGGATGCATGGTATTCAGACTATAATGATAAATTCCTACTGACCCTGAACCCCCCTCTGATGTCCTTCAGGACCATCGTTCCCTGGAGGACGTTTCGTCAGGCGCTCCACGAGTTTCACCCCATCAGCTCGGGGTTGGAGGCGATGGCTCTCAAGTCCACCATCGATCTGACGTGCAACGACTACATCTCCGTGTTCGAGTTTGACATCTTCACACGCCTTTTCCAGGTAAACACTTTGAACCCCTCACCGATAATCTGTAACAAAATGTTTATCTATTTCAGCACTGAATCCATTCTTCCTGTCACATTTATACATGTATACATTTTTTGAAATGACTAAATTGGTAAAAAAACTGCAGACTTCTGGACATCCTAAAATAGGAATTGGGCATTATAGCTTTTCTGTGTGTGTGTGTGTGTGTAGCCATGGTCGTCTCTTTTGAGGAACTGGAACAGTCTGGCGGTCACACACCCCGGGTACATGGCCTTCCTGACGTACGACGAGGTGAAGGCTCGTCTGCACAGATTCATACACAAACCCGGCAGGTGAGACACAAATATCATATTCTATTATTACGACATAAAACACGTGAGTAAATACCCCACTGGTGACTTTAAAAACTGTGGTTGCTAACAAGTGTCTAAATGAGATGACTGAACGTCATCACGCCCAACATTAGCCTTTAGCTTAGCGGTGGTGACGTGAAGTCATGTGACCGTGCTGTAGTTCCTTTATAGCCCAACATTAGCCACCTTTAGCTTAGCGGTGGTGACGTGAAGTCATGTGACCGTGCTGTAGTTCCTTTATAGCCCAACATTAGCCTCCTTTAGCTTAGCGGTGGTGACGTGAAGTCATGTGACCGTGCTGTAGTTCCTTTATAGCCCAACATTAGCTTTTTACTTCAGAAATCACAACGTGGTGTTAATATCTGGAGATTATCCTGCTGATCTTAACTTGTAGGTATTGTTTGTAATGTGTTTTTCTCGTCTCCTCCCTCAGCTACATCTTCAGGCTGAGCTGCACTCGGCTCGGTCAGTGGGCGATCGGCTACGTGACGGCGGACGGGAACATCCTGCAGACGATCCCTCACAACAAACCCCTGTTCCAGGCTCTCATCGACGGATACAGAGAGGGATTGTGAGTCCGACTGCAGCACAGAGACAATTTAGCAAGTCTCACATTATAGGACACATCAGTACACTAATGATGGGTCCAAACATATATGAGAGTGCCACAATGACTCCGGAAAGCTGTGTTGTTTGTTAATATCTTAGGGAATCCTGCAGATGAAACTTTACCAGAAAAACAAATAGAATATTCTGCACGAGGGAAAACTCTGACGTTAAAGCGATGAATGCATGTTAAAAATAATAAGAAAGAAACTTAAAAAGGGGAAGGTGTGTCAGGGACCAACATCAAGGTTAGATTAAACTGGAAGTGCCACGTGCGCAGTTTTGTGAGGACTCTTAATCCGATTGCAAAGTATTATTTGATGATGTCATCCTCTACAGGTGTAATGCATGTGGTGTTAGAGGGTTTATCCAGCTTTGCAAAGGGAAGTAATGTGGGCCTTAAAGAAAGAAAACAGACCTTTAACTATTAGATTTGTCTTGCAAATGAAGAACTGAGTATTCTGAAATGCTTCTCTCAGTTTATATAATATATTATATACAGTATATATTTTATGTATTTTATATATTTGTGTGTGTTCTCCAGCTATCTGTTCCCCGACGGTCGAGCTCAGAACCCGGACCTGACGGGTCTCTGTGAGCCGTCTCCACAGGACCACATCAAAGTTACTCAGGTTTGTGGACCTTAACTAAGTACTTTACTTAAGTTCAATTTAAAGATCTTGTACTTTATGTTTAGTATTTTAATGTCCTTCTAATTCATACCTGCACTGTACGTTTATGGAGCTTTTATTTTTGAAAAACAAGCCTCCTTCTGAGTATCATTGTGCTGAAATGTGCAACATCCATATAGTAAATGTTAACAACCAATACTTTCAAAATAAAACGCCTCCTCTCCCTCTCCCTCTGCAGGAACAGTACGAGCTTTACTGTGAAATGGGTTCCACGTTCCAGCTCTGTAAGATCTGCGCAGAAAATGACAAGGACGTGAAGATCGAGCCGTGCAGACACTTGATGTGCACTTCCTGTCTCACCGCCTGGCAGGTGAGAACACATTCAAGATTTCAAGGCTTTTATTGTCATTTGTACAAAGCTACAGTGTAGATAGGGCAGAGAGGGAACAAGTACACACATCCTTGACTCAGGTAGAAGTACAGATACTCATGTTTAAAAATACTCTGGTGAAAGTAGAAGTACTGACTAAACTTCTTTACTCAAGTCAAAGTAAAGAGGCTTTGAAATGTACTTCAGTAAAAAGTACCCATAACTAGCAGCTGTTTTAAAGAGTACCTGACCTCCCTTTATATTAATAGAACAATAATGTCATTGTTAGCTAATGAATGTTTCCATGGTGAACAACGGCAACATGACAACGTTTCCATTGGTCCCTCTTCTTTAGAGAAGACCAGGAAATGATGGATACACGGATCGTGTTCAAATCAATAGGCACGCAATGACTCTAAATAATAATGATCACGCCACCAAACACACATTCAGACTAAAGGAACCAGCCTGTTTGGGAAATGAGAGAAGTAGAAAGTACAGGTATTTGAGTTCAACATGTAAGAAGTAGAAAGTACAGGTATTTGAGTTCAACATGTAAGAAGTAGAAAGTACAGGTATTTGGGTTCAACATGACATGTAAGAAGTAGAAAGTACAGGTATTTGTGTTCAACATGTGAGAAGTAGAAAGTACAGGTATTTGTGTTCAACATGTAAGAAGTAGAAAGTAAAAAGTCGTCAGAAGAATAAGTAGTGGAGTAAAGTACTGATACCAGAAAAATGTACTTAACTACAGTAACTAAGTATTTGTACTCCACTACTACTACTTCCCACCTCTGAAATATATCAATGACAATTTACAATCTGAGGTCACA
>NW_011340360.1:0-1670 GCF_000735185.1 Notothenia coriiceps | reverse complement strand
AAAACGTTTGGTAATTTAATTACCACAAAAATAACAACAGGAGTAACAAAACCACAAAACGAACTAACCTTTAACATAAAAATCTTACCTAACAAGCTTCTTACCTACTCTAACATTAAACAGGAGAAAACAAATTAACCAAAGAAAAGGGTTTTGCACTCCTGAGTAAAATAACTTGTGTCTACAAAGACAGATTAAACAGCTTTTCTTCCACCGTCTCACAGCAGAAGAGAAGGACCGGTAGCCTATACGGTAAAATGTCAGGACACAGCACAACAGGATCTCAACACGCGCAGAGTTGGGAGTAGGAGAAGTTGAGTCAGAGAGAGCGGCCGAGGAACTGCACGGCTTCAACTTATAATGCTCCCGTCTCATCAGGTGGACCAATCAGCCTGACGAAGGTAGCTAATTAGCTAACGGGCACCACCTGCTTGCTTGCTCACACACACACACACACACACACACACACACAGACACAGAAGGAGGGAAAAATATACACACAAATGACCTACCGACCCAGGGTCGTAACACCGGGACATATCATGAATATAACATTTAGATGAGATAATACATGAGGATGTGCTGTTATGGATTATGTAACCTTAGCTATGGTGTTCTTCAAACATTGCTACAAACCTGCTAAATGTGAAAAAGCAAATCCACAGACAGAACTGAGATGCACAAATGCCGTTTGGATCCATAAGAAAAACAATTAACAAATGTTAAAAATGATGAAGATATTCACAAATCCTTCTCCGCTACTCGTGAATCAATTAAATGTATTGTATTGTTTGTTGAGTCAAAAATCTATTTTTTACATTTACAGATTACAGATTTACGCACATATTTTCCGACTGTCACTGTAATAATGTTAAGACAAATCTACCTCTATATCTCTTTTTTTTTTAATAAATTTGACTTTTAAGTTCAATGTTTGTTCCAATTTGTGCTCGTTAGTGTTTTTATATGTTCTAGCGATAGTGCGTTGGTGTTCTTAAGACATAATCACACTCGTCTATTGATCTGTTTGACAGTCTCCTCATGTCTTTTACACGCCGCCGGATTGCAAAATCACTCACATGGATAGCATGAGCCAGAGAGAGAGGCAGAGTAAAATGAGCCTGCCCAGGGGGAAGAAAGTGATGCCGAAAGAATAAGTGAGCAAAAGGTGAATATAGCAGGCATATATCAACAACTGTGAGGAAAAAAAAAGTAATAGGGTGGAAAGAGAGATCAGGAAGAAGAAAAATGGGAATGTGATAAAAAAAAACAGTCAGTGTAGACGTCAGGAGAAATGTATGGTGAGTAAGGGATGGAAGAAGGTTCGGTGGTGTGGAAAACATGGGTTTGGCGAGTAACGGGATTATCTAATATATTTTTTTAAAAGACGTAATCAGATTACATTTACATTTTTTTTTTAAATGGGGATACTAGCAGGATTGCAATATTAGTAAAAAGATCATATAGTGTTTGTTGTAAAGGATCAGATGTTATCTCTTCTCTGTCAGCTGTACTGTTCTGTAGGCTAATGGGGCGAAGCCTGCGAGCTAGTTCAGGCAGTCAACTCGAGCACTTATGCTGCATTCATACATAACGCCCCTTGCCACTCACAACCAACCAAACAGAGTCTCCTTAATATGCCGCTCTATTTAACCTGCCAGTTCTCTCTC
>NW_011340359.1:0-3074 GCF_000735185.1 Notothenia coriiceps | reverse complement strand
CGTTTTATTGAATGAAAGCTCACTGCGGGACGTTGTATAAATGCGTGTGTGCACCACGACAAAAGAGCCTCATTCACTTTACATTGGGGTTTTTTGCGTGGTGCCGACACGTAAATGTAGCAGAATGCGTGACTCCATCACTCGGTGTTAAGGAGTCGTGGTGGAGTCACGCATTCTGGTGAGATCAGGTTGGGAAAACCTGTCCAGAGAATTGTTACTGGGTAAAAGCTGTTCACGTGGCTGTGATTATTCTGTCCTCAACTCTTTATACCACTAGATGGCCCTGGAGCACAGACATCAGTAAACAGCATGGTGTTGCAGCCCTGCACTTTCGGAATATCACCTAACATGGCATGTATTATAATAAAACATGTTATATTCAACCCTGACGTTCATTGTGTTGCATTGCCGATTACGCTCTCAAGCAGACATGATCCGGCAGTGGCTCAGTAAGTATAGGAACTTGGATTGGGAGCTGTAGGGTCACCGGTTCAAGTCCTCGAACAGACCTGGAGTGTGGATTGCCACTTGGAGAGGTCCCAGTTCACCTCCTGGGCCCTGCTGTTTAGTTTCATTGTGTAATGTGTTATATTGATTAATGCTAAGGTGTTGGTGTGAGGGTCCTTAAGACTTCGGAAAACATCAAATGTTTTATTTTAATGTGCCAGTATTGGCACACTTGGTTTCAGAGCAGTCTTTCTTCACTTGAAGAAGTTCTTCTTCATTCCTGACCTATTGGCACGATCATGTGGCCCTCAGGGTTCTGACCTCCAGTATCAGAGGCCTCAGGGTTGCTAACAATGATCCCCCTCATGTCTTATCATGACCCCAGTACTGTCTGTTAGGAATAGATAGAAGAAAATAAAAGGGGAAAAAAGAAAGCTTTGCAAACACCAAAACCTATCCACATGTTTTGGTCCACGTGTTGTTTCTTGTTTTAGACTAGAATACATATATTTTACCTACAAGTATTAACAGAGACTATGATAATGAAACGTCTGCTATGCTATATAGATGTGCTGTTCTTCTGAATATTAAAATACCAAAAATATGTATCTAAAATATTAATAAATGTACTGGCTGCCAGAGTCCACAAACAGTTGGTTAAAAAGTGAGCATTTTAATTATTTATCCCAACCAGCTCTTGGCTCATTGTTTCATAAGTCAATGCCAAAGATAAAATGGTGGTTGCACAGAACCCATTAGCATGACACAAAATTGTAAGAAAAGAACAGCTCTAATATATTCACCCATAAATACACAGGTGTGAAACTCCACTGCATGTTGGTTAGGCAGACTATTGCGGACAAGGGGATACTAACATTCTAGAATTGTATTATTTCATAGTTGTAACATTCTAGAATTATAATATTAAATCTAGAATTGTCACATTCTAGACAAAAAAAATTATGACATTCTGAAAGTCTTATATATCAGACTTGCAACATTCTATAACTATTGTCTTAACATTATTGAATTATAACATTTTAAAATGTTATTATTTCATAATTGTAACATTCTAGAATTATAATCGTAACTCTAGAATTCGACCATTCTGGATTTCTTACATCCTAGAATTGAAGAATTGTGACATCCTAAAAGCATAATATATCAAAATTGTTATATTCTAGTAATGTACCAGATGTATTTTTTTGTTACGTATTGACATGATCCTGTTGAATTTATTTCCTTTTTCAAATCTTTTTTTTCCGCCTGTTTGATTGTCTTTCCTGGCCTAATGAGTTCCAGCTGTTCCCTATCAGCTCTGCACACCTGCCCTTTATTCCTTCAGAAGTTCTTCTTGTAATTTAGATATTGTCTTCAGATCCTTGCATCTTGTTCGGGAAGTTCTGTTCTCTTTTTCCCTGCCTTGCCTGGACCAAGCCTTGAGAGCCTTTCTAAGTGAAATTAAAAATACTTCCATTTTAAGTAAAGTAAAAGTAAAAGTCTTGAATTCAAAATGGGACTTAAAGGTCACCTATCATGCAAAATGCACTTTTGGATGTCTTTTATTCATAAATATGTGTCCCCGGTTTGTAAGGGAACTCACAAGTGTCAGAAAACAAAACCCTCTCTCTTTTCCTCTGTACCCAAATCTCTAAAAACGGGGGTACAACGGAGCTGATCCAGATTTGCTGCGGTCATGACGTCATTACTAAAATGTGGGCTGCATGGCTTTACGCCCACAGCCCTTTCAGAAACGTTGCTGTATCAGAAACAATGCGTGACGTGTTTTGGAAGTAATATATGACCCGCTCTATCTAAATCAGTCGGAAATCGCAACGGCTCATTTAAAAATAAACATGGATTTTTCGGGGTTCGGGTGTTTTGTTTGATTTTAAATAAACAAAGTCTTGGCTTTCAGAAAATGAAACTTTTATTTCCAAAATAACACGATAAATATATGTTTGAAGCTTGTAAAAGGAAGATGACAGCCCTCCCTCGCACTCTGCTTTTCCGCAGCGCTGCTTCCCCTCCCTCCGGCTGAAATTATGAATGTAATCACAACAAGTCCTCCAACTCATACGACCAAATATGTCGTTTGTTCAAGCGCTTAATACGTCCTATAATTACGTTTTAAAGTTTTCGCCCTCTAGTGCTCCCGTTGAATGCTCACGTTACAGATGGTCGTTTATTCACAAATAACCCTCTCTAGAAAATCCTAAATTGTAGAATAGTTTGGCCATTAAAACACTTTTTGATTAGATTTCTAGCGAGAAGTGTATATTGTACTTTTAGAATCCACGTCCAGTCGATATGTAGGATCTATAGTTTAATAGATATTACAAAGATGATTTGAGGTATGCGGCAGCCTCCATGTAAAGTTACGGGTTGAAAACAGTATTTCCGGTCTCGACGTTTTCATAATAAAACCAATGATCAAATGATTTAACAGTGATATCTGCAGTACTCATCAACTAAAAAACATCAGTTTATTCTTGTTAATTATACAACATTTATTGGTTTAAATTGTGTACAATGCTTTTGTGTTTTTCCCATAGGTTTTTCTCTTTAGATTCTGAGAGACACCTTTCTTTTTTCAGAGGTTTTGATAGGCTAAAACATCGATTGTT
>NW_011340358.1:0-4380 GCF_000735185.1 Notothenia coriiceps | reverse complement strand
GCCTGTAATGTCCTTAAACAGTAACTTCATCATGTTGATTGTTGGCTGCTCATTTAATAACTATTAATTGTACTAGTTTTTTGTCTGCTCTTGTGCTTAGTGAATACTAAGGAAGACCATTGTCTCTGTGTTACATGATTATTTTGTAGAATTCTGTTGAGTATTAAACAATTGCGTGAGTGTGAGGGTATTCAAATAAATTGGTCAGTAAGTCAGAGATGTGCAACTATATTTAACTTTTTGTTTTAAAATATTTTTTTAGAAATGATTATGGGAAGTGCCTTTTTTCTCACTTGAGCTCCCGCCCCCCAAAATGTCTGTGCACGTCCCTGGTTAGTAGTTTCACAGAAAACATTTGAAAAGGAAAAATTCCAGAGAACTTCAGATATGACTTGTTGTTCCTAGTATGACTGTTCATATGAAAATGTGGTTGCTTCTTTATTTAAATGGTATGCCTTTGAATGCTTTTCTTGTGTGTTACAATCAGTTGCTTTTGTTGCTACTTAATGTTGTCAACATTCAGAATGTGCCTATTTATTTAAACTTGTTCATTCAATTGCATGTATTATTTGTTTCCACTAGATGGTACTGTTTGTTGGTGTTGAATAAAAGAGGTTAGCAACTGACTTTGTGATACACTCATAATGTGTACTGGCTGTTGCTCCTCTCCTGTTAATGTTACAGCACTTCAACAGGCAACCCATTTGTATGCACAAGCCCAATAATGATATGCTTTAAAATAAAAAAGGCTCCTATTCATGAACAGTTTAATTACAGTCCTGATTTTGGGGACTCTTTGCAGTTTTATATAAAATGTCAATAGTTGTATAAGTGGAATAAAAACACATTTCAAGAGGGACAATTTGGTAAAAATCTTAGGATCTCCTCCTTTTTCTTAGTTTTTTACAATTTTAATATTTGTCTTTTATTTGACCGTTTGTTTTGTATCCAGCCTTGTTTCAAATCAAGCAAGGTTGCAGTGATTCTGTGAACTTAAGATGTGAAACAGTTACAATCACAAGAAGTTGTGCTTTTAAGGTAGAGTGAGGGTTCAAACTGGGGACAAAGATCCTCACAGACTATATTTGATATTTTTAAGGACCATCATCTCAAACATGATAATGTGATAATAACGAAATTATTGAAAATTATAGTTTCACTTTTACACTTTTTTGTACAGTCTTTTTACACAAAAACACAAGAAATGCAAAATGATGCAGCTGTCCTTTTTTATTCCATCCGACCAAAATAAATAAAGTATAGTAAATATCTTGTGTGTTAATGTGATTATCTGTATATACTCATATAAATACTATAGTTAATGAAAACTTCAAATCAAACTTATTTGTCATATTTATGTTATGCCTTCAAAATATCTTGCTTTGAACCACATTTTCCAGATAAATGTCTTATGCAGAACATTTCATCAATGATGAACCGCATGTTACCGTAAACACAGAAGAAATGAGTAAACCAGAAATGTAGGTAGAAATGATTAATACGTGCTGTGACCGTTAGTTGTGCCCTTGATGCAACACTCTTTTCTGATCAAAGTTAACACCATGAAAGAAACCCACACAGTCGTTAAACTCTCTCAGCCCAAAGTGCAACACTGATCTTAGTGATGATAAGAGTAAAGGTGGGGAAATTTACGTGAGAGAAAAAGCATGAGTATGCAGGCATCAAGCGGAAACGAATTTCCTGCCACAAGGATCTTTTTCAAATGTAATAATTACTGGTTTAATTTTGTTTTAAAAATCGAAATCCACCTGCAATGTTTGACGCCTAAATCATACTCTTTGAACACATAAAGCATAACATGTCTGTGGTATTTGTCTGTTACTTCCAGTTCATCAACATTTAACCTTAAGTACGAGATGAAGACCATACACAACAACAACAGGTTCAAACAGCCTCACAGCTGGTTCACAGTTAAAGTACAGTGTTAAGATCCAGACCATGATAAACATCATTTATGTTGTTCTTCAGGCGTATAAGTGAAGTCAGTGAGGTGAGAAGTGAACTTCCTGTGTTTGCACTCAGCAGTGAAGGAGGAACATGCAGATTAAAGAACATGAGTACGAAAAACGTACATATTGCAATACTGACACAAACTTTTACATACTTTTTACTCTTGAATCAGCGCCCTTACTGCCTGCTTCAATACTGCAACTCTTCAAGAATCTCAAAACGTGTCCAGTTAAGAGCGAGGTGGCATTCCCTGGCTCTACATTTTGAATAGAAAAAAACCCTTTCAGCAATGATGTTTGAAATATGATTCCTAGAAAGAAGGATGTAAGATACCTCTTAAAGTCAAGAACATTATGTGAAGCTCGTGTATTAGGGAACTTCAGATCAGCACTAAATTGTCTGATAGGGTTGTGAATAGAGGAACTGACTGGTCTAAAACGACTAAGTTATTAATAGCTGAGGTTTAAAGGTCATATTTTTATTTTGGAAAGACCCTCCCCATAAGGTCGGCGGGAGTTGTTTCTGGAGGTTTTGATCAGATGCCTTCTGCTAATTTTCCACTGAAACTCTCAATTAAGGTTCCCCTTAATTATAAACAACAATAATTTGTGTATAATGGGTTTTCTTCCATTAAAAAAAACTTCAATCAACTAGTTTCCTTTTAATAACATCTCATTATTTTTCCACCACTAAGAAATCTAGTAACCACAACTATGCAAATATCTTTTGCTTCAAAAGCTACAAACAAGATAGCAAATTGCACTATAATTGGCTTCCATCTACAAATATACAGTTTAAACTTTAAATGTAAGATGAGCAAAGAGAAAAAAGCGTTTATAATGTCAAACTTTGCACATGCTTTTTGAGTGGAGGGTCAGCTCAGCACATCATTTAAAGGGGACCTATCATGCAAAATGCACTTTGTGATGTCTTTTATACATAAATATGTGTCCCCGGTGCGTCGGGGAACTCACACAGCGTCAGAAAATAAAACCCTCTCTCTTTTCCTCCGTACCCAAATCTTTTAAAAACGGGTGTACAACGAGCGGATACAGATTGGCTGCCGATCTGACGTCAAATCAGTGGCGGACCCACAGAAAATTGTTATCGGAAACAATGCCTGACGTGCAGAGCCGGCCCGAACCATTAAGCGACATAAGCGGCCGCTTAGGGCCCCGCAGCCACTAAGGGCCCCCTAGCAAAAATAAATAAATAATGAAAAAAATATAAAATAATCTCATACACTGTTGCCGTGATAAGTATGTTTAATTAATTTTGTTAATATGCCTAGACTGCCTACTCTCAAAGTCATGTATTATATTATTGAGTCAATAATATAATACATGAACCGTGCTTTACCTGAACCTCATCATGACACTAGAGAGGACGGCAGGATTGTAATTTCCCGTGTTCATTGAATGCAACAGAGGCAAGACACCAGACCAATCACCAGATAGTTGCATGGAAATAAACGTGTTTTATTGGCTGACAGGTACCTATCCTGTGACAATGTTTAAACTGTCAGTCAGACTCTTGAGTTTTTGAAGATACACATAAGAAAAAAATCTTAAAAAATACGACAATTCTGAAGTGGTGGCTCACACAACAACCCCAGAGCCACCACTTGAGCCAGGTAAACAAGGTATGTAAATGTCAGTAAACTTCCAAGTTATGCGAACATGTAAGCAAAGCATAAATTACAGCTACGTTGACGTTACTTTGAATCGCGGGGGTAAGCTAAACCGATAGCAAGTAGCTATAGCTAGCCAGAGATATTAAATAAACACTTTGTCATACAATCTAAATGTTATGTTTTTTAGCGTTACCTGGTGATTTCAAAGAAAGCTCTCTGGAAAATGTTGACTTACTGTTCGACATGAAGCTAGAAGCTACCTTACGGTACACAGTTGATCCGGAGTCCTGTCAGTTAAAGTGTTTCATAGTTAGCTTAGCTAAGCATCAACCTAGCACTGAAATATATGGATGTTATGTGACAGTATTTCTGAGAAAAAGTCAGCTGAAATGGTGGCATAGTTGCCACTGCTTTACGTGTCGACAGCATGTTTGAACGTATTTGCAGCAGTAAATGTGGCTGTTTGGTCACTGACGTTGCCATAACAACACCTGAATTTAAATGTGCAACCTCTTTTTGTGACAGATTTTTGCATGAAATTATAATTCTTCTGAATTATATTCCTATTGACAGCTAGTTTCTATGTGAACATTATGAGATGGAGAGCCAGAGGGAATAAATGAAAAACAGTTATGAAATACTATATGACCAAACATGAATACAGTTTAAGTGATTTGTAAAATATCCATAAAGAAAGATCTGCTTACAGTTCTGTTTCATATGGGTGTTGAGAGATGTATCCATAGATCTCTTAATTTTGCTCTCCAATTGCACCA
>NW_011340357.1:0-3400 GCF_000735185.1 Notothenia coriiceps | reverse complement strand
ATTGGTTTTTCGCGAAGGAACCGGAAGAAGTTTACTTCCGGGTTTTACGACGCGTCACTGCGGTTCTCTATACGCAAGGCAGTGGACACTGAAACGTGCACATTGGATAAATAACATAGGCGTTTAGTTTATTTAATAAAAGAGCACATGTTCAATGTGAAACGTGACCGTAGATAGATTACTTCAGTTGCAATTTGGTGCTATATACAGTAAATATATATTTTTTTAAATAAAAAAAATAAAAGATTTAAATAAAAAAAATAAAATTAAAAAAAAACACCTTGAATTTCAGGTAGGGCGCGGGGCTCCGTTGGCAGGGCGCAGCGCCCCGCCAAGACAATGGTAGGGGAAACACTGCAATATAATGCCATTTTGCATTATATTCTTATCCACCCCACCCCTCTTTAGGTGTGATGAACATGTTCGGTTCTTCATCTCTCCTCTCTGTCAGTCCTTACCTGCAGGCATGGTGACCCAGCCCGTCGTCCTGATGCCCTCTGTGTACCAGCAGGGGGTGGGATATGTGCCCATTGCAGGTCAGACACACACACACACACACACACACGCACACACACACACACACAATCTAGCCTCTCAATAGTGTTTTTGTAATCACCTTCGCCGTCCGAAGGGTAGCCACAGGTCCACAGGGTTGAAATGTATAAAAACTAGTTAACCTACAGACAGTATTAATTAACAGTGTGCTAGAAGGCTAGTTAGCTATCTATCTAAGAAGATGCCTAGCTAGCTTACTAGCTAAGTATTTTTCTAACTATCCCCAAATTGGTGGTTTAACTTATAAATATTATTAAATACCCTGAGGTTATTTACATCGCCGACCTGTGTCTACCCTCGTCACCTCCAAACATTGACATCAAATCCAAAAATGTACGTTATTTGGATAAACTGATCACATATTTTGAAGCACACACTGTCTTGCCTGAAAAAAGGATTAAAACCTAATCGTCATTTTAAAAGCCTAAGACCTTTTATTGGGCTGGCTCTTCTCTGTTAGTTCCCCCCCCCTCTGTGTCTGGCTCTTACATCAGCAGTGTGTGTTGTGTTGCTAGGAGTGCCTGCAGTCTACAACCAGGGCATGATGCCGATGGGGTTGCCCGCAGCCGTGCCCGCAGTGGGGGGCCCGGGGCCGGTGTGCAGCGAGGAGGACCTGAAGGCTCTGCAGGACATGTTCCCCAACCTGGACCCCGAGGTGGTCCGCACCGTGCTGGACGCCCAGCAGGGCAACAAGGACGCTGCCATCAACTCTCTGCTGCAGATGGCCGAGGAGCTCTAACTGCAGAACATGGCTCACAGTTGAAATACGCACGCGCGCGCACACACACACACACACACACACACACACACACACACACACACACACTGCAGCCACAGAGATGTTTCCTGTCCCTCTATTGATCCTGCATTAGGATGTGAGGGTGCTTAAGGTTTGTATCAGTGTGTTCATCTGCTCACTCAGCGTTTGATTTGCACTGTCTGAGCTGTAGTGAGTCCTGTTGTTGTTATTATGATGTTTACATCATGTCTGTAGTTACCTGCAGAATTCTGTTGTTTTATATGTCGCTGTAAAGTGTTTAATGCAGAGCTCAAAATCTGGTAAATTATTATGGATGTATAAATTATTTAGAATATATGGTGATGAGTTGATGAACAAACACCCTGAGGACGCCATGTCACTCTGAGTCATCTTTCATAGTGAGCAAATCATTTCTGATGACACCATTATCAATCAGTGCAGTAAGGATGTGGGAACTGTTGTAAAGTAATATCCGGTGTATATATGAGAGTTTTGATAAAAACACAGTTAGCTGTGATGAACATTGTCTGGAGAGATTTACTCTAACTTTTATTGAGATAAGTATTCACCGCTGTATTTAGAAATACTTAGTGCCCCCTGAGTAGTGAGGGTGAGAACCCCACTGGATGTTCATCCCCATAGGACCAAACTATTTAGTGTGCCAGAAAAACATTTCATATGTTCCAATTCATAGTATGTCAAACCCACAATGCCAAAAACACCAGGTTTTTCTGACTGGATAGCAGATATAAGAGCAAGAGGGTCAAAGTTCAAGATGGTCCTGCAGTATGAAGTAAAAGAACAACTAATTGCATCTATTGTTTATGGTGACCCCCCCACCATCCTATTAAAGCATGTACATGAGGACCAACAGATTCATATTCACTGTGTGATGTGATCGCAACGCTTCCTGATTCCCGGCCACAGCTGTGCCCTCTAGCTCCTCTAGATCTCCTCCGCTCCACTGTGGATTCTGCCTGCCAAAGGTTCACGTGACAGATGTCGTCTGATGGACTTATCACTTGTGATTCATTTACTATCGCTCATTATTACTTCACAATTTCAGTCATTTTGTTCTGTGTCATGTGATTCTGTTCTTTCAGCATCTGGACATCCTTGCACTTGCAGTTTAATTTATTAAATTGATTATTAGAATCTTTTGTCATTTATCGTCATGCTTGGCATAAACTGCAGTTGTTTAAATCTTCATGTTACTGAAATAGCTTTAGGAAGAGTGGTTTTAGTGTTCAGAAGACAACGTGTCCCCTCTTCACAACCACAGCTACATTCAGCTCCACACAAGCACAATGAATCTTTGTTAAAGGAAGATGTTAGAAGAAAAAGATGCTCATAAAAACAACTCATTGTCATCTTCCTTTGTCCAGCCTGGTGTCATGTATATACTTATCATACCTGCCGGTGTAATAGTCATGTGTTGAGTGTGACCCATCTAAAGCAACACGTCCCTGTGAGACATCATTCAGACCCCGCTGAGAGTCAGTAACATTGATGAATATGGCTTGAACAAAGATCTTAGAGGCATTTTACATCGGATCAAATCCTAAAGAATCCAGTGGAAGCAGGACTTTCAGTGTGAGCTTCTCAGAATCATGTTTCAGACAAGAGTCACACATAGTGTATTTGAAGGAATGTGGCTTTGTATACTAAAGCATAACACTAAAGGTCAAGACACAGATAATACAAAGTCTAGATGTGTTGATAGTGAAAAGGGCTATGTAGTTTTTGAAACAAATAGGACAGATTTGCAATTGCAAAGTTTACATTAGAGTTTAAAGAATATGCAAGTTGACTTTTGTTCTCATTTATGTACACACATTTCTGATTTTATATAAAAGTACCAGATATGTTTGTTTTTTCTCCAGTAGTTGCTAATTTTTGTACCTATATGTACCTATCATGCAAAATGCACCTTTGTACGTCTTTTATACATGAATATGTGTCACCGGTGTTCCAGGGAACTCACCAAGTGTCAGAAAACAAAACCCTCTATTTTCCTCCTTAGCCAAATCTAAAAAAAAAAGGGGCTGCAATGGATCTGAAAAAAACGGATCCAGATTTCAACAC
>NW_011340356.1:0-2969 GCF_000735185.1 Notothenia coriiceps | reverse complement strand
CGGGTGGGAGGGAGGAGGGAGGGGGGAGTGTAGTGAGTGTCCTGTGATATTACTAATATAAAATGAAATAGGCATTGATTACTTTACACTATAATGAATAAAAAGAACTTAGTAAAAAAAAAAAGAACGCTAACGAGAAAGCTCTATAATGGCAGGCAAACATTTTTTACTTGACTTATTTTCTAAAAAGAATATAATTCACAAGAAGAAAGAGGCTAGCAGCACCGGAGCTATAGTACAAGCGAAGCTGCTAGTACTACATCATCAGAAAGACGTGGATAATGCTAGCACTAACGTTAACGTTAGCTACGCTAGCAACGTTCCCCAGGCTAGCTCAAGCTCACCTTTCCCAGAGGTATGGACGGAGGAGATGTGGCGGAGGAAACAAGAGGCTATACCCGTGGATCGACTGCAAAGCTGGGAAACTGGGCTGCAAAGTTTGTTCATCCATTTCGGATTTATCAGTCTTCAAAACGCAAGGTGTGTGTGTGTGTGTGTGTGTGTGTGTGTGTGCGTGCGTGTGAAAAGCAGCTCGCTGTCTGCTTATTTGCAATGTAGGATAGGCCTAATCAGAATAATGTCAACTCCAGATTCAATGTTGTTTGCATAAGTAGGCTATATTTTTCGTTTCGTTTATTTAATAAGTTAATTTCAGGACAACTTTGGGAATTTTGTTTGTTTGTTATGAGTTTTAAATAGATTTTGAAAGTGGAGATAGAGAAAGAGAAGCAGCGCTGTCTGCTTAGTTGCAATACTGTAGCTTATGCAATTTAGATATATTGTTTATGTAACTTATGAGCCAGTGTGTCCATGGTTTTGGTGTGTTGAGCGCAGCGCCGTCTGCTTTTTGCAGTAGAGTAACTAAAGTAGGACTAAGCATACCGGTAGTTTCTGTGGACCTGTCTGCCCGTTTTGTGAGTGCACTGCGCGTGCGCACTTGTGTGGCATTGTTTGGACCTAATTAAAATAGCGTCCCCCCAGTAAAAAACATCCACACTACATCACTGCAGAGAGGGACATCATGGTAGTGTTAAGTATTGTCAAAGAGAAAGCTGTGAAACAATGATCAGTTGGTTATCTGCAGCAGTTTGAGAAGAATTGGATGGATTAATGTAGGATAGTCTGAATGTGAGGATTAAGTAAGGATTTGAGAGGGTGACAATGAGACCACTGCTCTCTGTCTGCACACCAAGGAAACCAAGTCTCTGCTCTTTGTCAAATTGTATCACCCCACTCTGCTGCTTAAGTCATCAGCAACAAATACAATGAAAATCATGCGACCATAAACAGTATCTTGACAGTGTTACATTGCTCTGTCTCTTGAAGGGATAGTCACACTAATCTTCAACTTTTAGTGTGAATTCATGTGAGAATCCATTTTGCAACAGAAGATTGACTAAAGACAAAAGCTCATTGGAATCACCTGGGCTCCTTTGTGTTACCTTATGTCAGATGAAGGGAAAAACATTATCATGGCATACTGATAAGATCTCAATTGCTTCGCCCCATCTGATAACATGCTACTATGATTATCAGAGACATCTTGCCATCTTGACTGAAAAATAAGGGTGACCTTGAACATAATCAAACCATCCATTGCTAACCAGTGGCCCAAAATAACAGACAAAAACATTTTCAAAATAAATATAAAAAAATCTCATTATAAAACTATTGAAATAACAACATAATGGCATAGTGATGTTAGACCTAGAAACGTATTCCATCATCAAGCCTTGGTCAAACAGATCTCAAGGGACAAGTGGCCCTTTCCAGTGGGATACAACAAATAGGAATCTTCCACTTGGCCATGGCATTGTGACCTAGAGGGAGTGAAGGCAAATGAAAAACACAGTAGATGGCGTGATTGAGGCCTACATTGCAGATTAAAACTGAATATTTCCAAATATTTAGTCTTAGATCAGCTTCATAATCCCACTATTCATCTCTCTTAGTTTCATTTTGAGTAGAATTGGTGTTATTTTTTTGTTTTTTATGATACAAATCTTTACAAAATATGTTGTTTGACATGGTCTTCCAAATCGACAAGAGCACTTTTTGTTCTGCAACTCAATTGAGTAAATTAGTAGAACTTCCCCAAAGGTATGTACAAAGTAGGCATTAAACATGATTCACATGACTATCTACTTTTGACAAATAATATTAATATATAATAATATAATTTCTTGTTAATTAATTAATAATTGCCAATGTTACAAGAAAGGATGAGGAATGTGGTCTCCCATGTTTAAAGTCACATTCTTTGCACGTTCATCTGCTACTGTTAAGAGTTAAGAATAGTCAGGTTTAATGGTCAGACAGATGGTGGCCATGGTTATAGAAAGCAGTGTTTTCTGCTGGTAGGAACAGGAAGTGAACAGAAGTCTCTGGTGTCAGAGTGAGACACCCTAAGCAGTCGACTCGACTTTCCGCCTGCCCACGCAGCCCAACACGTCTCCAATTGCATGGCCACTATGCTCCTTGTGTGGGCCCTCGCAAACATTTGTGCCTTTTAAAAAGCACAATTCTGTAAGTCTATTAGATCTCTGACACAATGAGTATTATTAAGAACAGAAGAAAGAGGGTGAGAACAACATCTGTTTTTCAATTGCACCATGCAGCCGACACACGCAGAAGTAAAACAAAACAAAGGTCACAGCTTTTCCTGTGCTCTTGTTCTACAGTGGCTTGCTGTTGATTGGTCCACAGAATCAGTGCTCGAGCGCAATGGCTACTCCCTGCATTTTAACATGGATTGGTATAGTAGCTCATATCATGCTAAGAGTTGAAAGGCCTCGGTATGCTCCAACGAAAGGGCTCGATGGATCATACAACATCATCTAAAGTCTCTTTTATAGAGAGGAGGCTGTGGCTCAGTGGATAGTGTGCTGGACTTCGAATCAGGGGATAGCAAGTTAGAGTCCCAATGCAGACAGCATGTCGCTGTGTCTCTGGGCAAGACACTTCACCCC
>NW_011340355.1:0-2282 GCF_000735185.1 Notothenia coriiceps | reverse complement strand
TCCCAGCAGCTTCTACTGAAGCCTTCCGAGTAAATCGCCTGAACGCCGACACCTCCTCATCTCCACCGCTCCCATGTTTTATTTTTGTGTTGCCATAAATTATTCTCTCTGCGTTTCTGCGCTGGGCTAATGCTAATGCTAATAATGCTAATGCGAGGATAATAAAATGGTGGCTTCACAACACTTTTTTTTTTAGTTTTACGGGGCGTGGTTTGCAATCCGCCCAGCCAATCAGAAATATAGCTCTTTTCTCACAAGAGAGCCGCATGAGAGTCCCTGCTCTCTAGCAGGGATGGAAAAGGGGGTAAAAAGGTTCTCAATTAACAAATTTTAGTTCCGGCTCTTTTTGGTGTGAACGCGACATTTCGGAACTATCGGAACTAAAGTGGGAAAAGTACTCCTGTGTGAACGCGGCTATTGTTTTCTATGCGTGATTTTTCTCTCTTTGAATGAAAGGAAATAAGCCGTTCCTACAGTGTTGTTAGACCTTGTAATGTGGTCTGTATAAACTGAAACCGTTTTGTCTGAGTATACCTCTCATCCCCTGTGATTACTTTTCCCGGGGTTATCTTACAGTTACTCGCCTCACAATCTAATTCAATTCCAAAGCTTTATTGTCTTTTATACACAACAGCACCGTTTTGGCAATTCAAATCTGAAGTCCCAGCAGGCTCCTCCAACAGTGCAATATGCAATATAGTGCAAAAGGCAGAAGTACGTAAGCTATGGATATGTAAAATAGAACCCCTGGAGTAACAGGAAATGTAACAAATGTTTCAAAAACGTTTCACACTTCTTTGCAAGTTCATATAACATTACATGCGCTGACGACTTATCCAAAGCAACTAACATACACTTTAATACGGTAGACGTGCCTTTCGGAGCAATTTTGGGTTAAGTATCTCACCAAAAGGCACACGGACATGTTAACTGCAGGGACTGGGACGAAATGCCGACCCTTATTAACCTCCCACTCCACAGTCCCCCTGTTCTCCATTATATCAGCCGTATCTCAGTTCAATGTAGATGTTGCATTGTTTTCTTAAAGTACAAGAGAAAGACAAATGTTTCTTAATTGCTGGTTCTTTGGCTGCAGGAGCTCCTGGCGGAGGAGAGGAGGGAGCTGGAGAGCCAGAGGGGAACGTACCAGCAGGACCTGGAGCGGCTCAGAGAGTCCACCAGGTCTGTGGAGAAGGAGAAGGAGCGCCTGGAGCACCAGAAGAAGATCAAGAGGAAGACCATCGAGGTAGGAAACAGAACATTCACAGTATGTGTGGAGAACTGACTCGACGTTCAATACAAGACCAGAAAGCTAACTGGATAGCGCCGACAATATCTCATCCTCTCAGGAAGATTTACCTTAAAAAAGATGTTGACAGCAGCCTCACCTGCTTCTCCTGTTCATAGCACATTAACGGCCCGTCCACACGGCGGCGTGCGTTGAAGCTTGCCGGCGGGCGTGTCTGAAACTCGACCAACAACCAATCACATGAATCTCCCGCCCCTGACACACAAGCAGCGGTTTGATTGGCTAAAGCTACTGGCATATGATTTGATTGGCTGACGCTTCTGCCGAGGCGTCAAAAGTTGAACATTGCTCAACTTTTGCAGCGTGCCACGCCAGCAACGCTCCACGTCGCTTCCCACGATGCAGTTCGGCGAAAAGTGACGTCACCCCATTCAAAGTGAATGGTGAAGCTTTCAACGCACGCCGCTGTGTGGACGGGCCGTTAGTGTTGTAAATTCTTCATGTTCAGAGACTTTTAGTTTGAAATAGACTTTTTTTTTTTTGTAAGTACGAGCTTCAGGCTGTATTTTGTGCATGCCGTTTGCGTTCCTTACATGTATCATAAGGATAAGGGATCTTTCAGTTGTATTATTGATGATTAAGTGTATTAAGACTTTTACTTCTCATCAGAGCTGTACGATATATCGCGTCATGACGATAATCGTGTTATGCGCATGCGCGGATTTTTTTTTTTAGGACGTGCGATATTAAGTAGGCAAATGAAGTCAAACACGTCATGTTACAATTCCTTTGCTGCTTGCTACAAAAAGAAAACTCGCACGGCTCTCATTTCGGGGGTACTTGAGTGAGTGACATGCCGGCTCTGCATGCACAGCAAACCACCAATCACAACCATTCTTGATCAGATCACAGCAGGGTAACCGACCTAGCTCAGCGTGTTGCTCTGATAACTTAAGATCCAGAAGTCCGTGACTAAAATCCGTCATCCGGTTAAATATCGTTAAAAAATACCAGTTGTAGAGCATTACAGTTC
>NW_011340354.1:0-1988 GCF_000735185.1 Notothenia coriiceps | reverse complement strand
TATCTTCAAAATGGGTCAGTGTGTGTGTGTGTGTGTGTGTGTGTGTGTGTGTGTGTGTGTGTGTGTGTGTGTGTGTGTGTACACACACACACACACACACACACACACACACACACACACACACACACACACACACACACACACACACACACACACACACACTGACCCATTTTGAAGATACTGAAGGTTTGACATGACATCTAACACTGAGGGTTAGAGTGAATGATTCATGAAGCAGAGGAAGGAGCCTGATTCTGATCTGCTCAGCTTAGCTTCACTATTAGCATTCAAAGTCCAACTTTCTAGGGAAGAAGTCACAAAAACAACATTTGTATATCTTCCCCTCAGCCTGTGTTACCTTGCCTTGAATTACTGAAGGAAACGTTGCTTTTATCCCATGCCTTCCCAGTCAGAAGTGTTTCAAATATGAAGGTTTTAGGGGAAATGTTTTGGAAGTAGTGAGCATACGACTGGAGAATGACTTGGATTATTCTGTACGAGCTGTCTGTGAGTTTTTAAACAGATTTACTGAAACAAATAAAAACGTTGCTATGCTTTTGGGTTCTTTGTTCACCATTCAAGGTAACACTTGCGGAGTAATGGTCATTTTGTATTCCTTGAGGATGAAACTAGTCGTTGGAAGTGTTTCAATCAAAATGTGTTTTTTCGTCAACTTGGATTTAGTTATTATCCGTGTTATTGAGTTAAGAATATGTCAAATCATTGATATGTATTGTATTGGGGGGGTGCGTGTGCAGGGAACTCCAAACCACCACAATCTGCAGGGCAACACACCGCAGGGGGTAAGTAGAACATTTGGGGTTCTGGTACTTTTTTGGTGAACTAACTCTACATTCAACAGCTGATTCTGGCTTTGTTGGCATGCTCACCAACCAGCAGATCTATGGACTTTAAAGGAATAGATTGGTATGTTTTGGGGAAAATGCTTATTCGCTTATCTGCAGAGAGTTATCTGGCCTTTTCCCCAAAATGCTGAACAACTCCTTTAATAGTAAAGCAACTATATGTAGGATTTTGCAAAAATAATGGTCTAAAAAGGACGTAAACAACTCCTTCTAATCAATGATTTTGTCATTATGATATATAAATCATGTCAAACCTGCTCCTTGCAAACTCATTCTACATGTAGTCACTTTATTGTTCCAAATAAGAATGATAATAAGCACAGTGGCTCGCCTAGCTTTGTTTCTTTAAAAAGACTGAATACTATTAACGAATGTATTCACTTTAAAGGGGACCTATCATGCAAAATGCACTTTTGTACGTCTTTTCTACATGAATATGTGTCCCCGGTGTTCCAGGGAACTCACCAAGTGTCAGAAAACACAACCCTCTCTCTTTTCCTCCATACCCAAATCTCTAAAAACGGGGCTGCAACGGATCTGATACAGACTGATCCAGATTTGAAATTGTTCTGACGTCAGAAACGGGGAGCTCCGCCTACATGGGCAACTCTCCACCAATCAGGGGAATGAGAGGTTGCGTGGCATGGTGACAGCATGGTGACAGCATGGTAACAGCATGGTAACATGACGCTCGTGCCTCGCCCCCCTCCTTTGCAGGGGGGCGTGGTCAGCTGCAGCTCATTTGCCACAGAATCAGCCCTTGTGAAGACAGGGCTGGAATAGAGCAAATAGAGCAAAATGAAGCATGGCTAAAATGCATGATCTGTTTGGTATTTTGAAAAATAATCTTCACAGACATGTTTTGTATAGGTATGGCCCTACAATATATGTTTCAAATATAGCATGATAGGTCCACTTTAAAGAAAAAGCGTGGCATTTTTTGGGAAGCATGCTCATTTGTTTTCTTGTGAATTGTTATGAAGCATATTTCACAAAATGCAGAACTATTCCTTTCGAAACAAAGCAACTAGGATCTTAATTGTAATCTGGCTCTATCTCTTGGGTGTAAGGTGCTGTTTACACGGGAACGAAACGGGTTGTATCTGCTACTTTTCTCTTTCG
>NW_011340353.1:0-2429 GCF_000735185.1 Notothenia coriiceps | reverse complement strand
GTTCTGACGTCATGTCTTACCTGTTGAGGTGTGTGATGATGAACTTGAACACCTGGTAGTTGACAGAAGGAAACTTCTTCACGATCTCATGAAGAACTTGCAGACGCTCGATGTAGTCCACGATTTCTGACACACACACGGAGAGAGAAAAGCGAAAGCATTTAACATTTTACACACACACACACACACACACACACACACACACACACACACACACACACACACACACACACACACACACACACACACACACACACACACACACACACACACACACACACACACACACACACACACACACAGCTGCTAAGTACTATTATTACTCTGTTAACTGTAGCTCCACTAACTGTCAGAGACTATTAACGGACTCAAACCCTCTGATTAACGCCTTCTCTGTCTCTGATGCAGAAACACAACGTGGACACAGTCCTCATTACTTCCACTGGAAATCTGAGATTGTCTTCTTAGTTTATTCCACATACACACAAACAATGCAGCACTTCCATATTTTGTATGTGACGCAAATTTGAAATGTTTTGAAGGTTCATAGGATAAAAGATTAATTGATTAACGATACAAATAATCTACGGGTTGATTCCAGCCACATGTTTCAGATGTATTTACTATTTTTGTCATCATTTCAATAAACAATCAAATATATGTGTATTAAGATAACATGAATGACTGGATTGCTTTTAAAGGGGCTCTATTAGGGTCATTTTCAGATTCCTATTTGTATTACGTGGGGGCGAAGAAAATGTATTTCTTCAAATTAACGAATTCCCAACCAAAGTTTTTACTTGGAAAGTTTTGACTTAGAAAGACGATGAGTTAAATCAGATGCTTTTCTTCAATGGGAGTTCTGCATGACTTTCTTCAGAGACAAAGGAATAAGCTCCATAACGAGACTAACGAGCGTTAAATCAGCAGGAATTTCTGACCTCATTTTCTCTTTTCATGAAGAGAATAAGCATCACAGGAAATTCCCTTTCCCCTTTTTCCTGCCTTAATCTTTAAACGTAATGTAAGGGGAAAGAAAAAGATGAAAGAAGTGCAATATTAGAAGTTAAAACAGAAACATCTAATATAAGTTCACACAGCGCTACGTTCATTTGAAGATGTCTGAAGGACGTTCTTACTATTTTTTTATTAAGAAGCTTAAAACAGCAGATATTCACTGGGAGATCTGACTGGGATTATTTGATAATTGAAGGAAGCATTAAGTTGTTATACATTTCCAGATAGTTTCCACGAAACAACAACTTCATCGTCATAGTTTCAATCCAATCGTGGTCAGAACTTGACAGATATTCCCTCTCAGATGCTCCACAGCGCTCTCACACACTTCCTGTTTGAGTGCTGCACGATGAAGCGCTCTGTTGTCGAGGTGCTTTAATATCAAAGGAGAACTTAAAGAAAACATCATTTTCAAATTTGTCCACATTAGTGGGAGCAACGGAGAGGAGCAGCAGCAGCTGAATGAAACCTGAGCGTGTGTGTGTGTGTGTGTGTGTGTGTGTGTGTGTGTGTGTGTGTGTGTGTGTGTGTGTGTGTGTGTGTGTGTGTGTGTGTGTGTCTAGTGAAAGTGCAGGTCAGTGTTGAGTTACTGCTGTTATGTGTGTGTGAATGAAAGAGAGAGGCAGACAGATTGAATGAGATCTGAATGAGTGTGTTAACAGACACTAATGTGTCCGACAGAACAGGACCTCCTTTAGAAATACTCTAAACTACAAGTCAAAATAAAACGCATATCTGAGACATTTATATATCAAATAAAAGTTGTAAATATGACTCCATAATTTACCTGAATCAACTGATGCATGTGGCTAAAAGTATGCACAACACGTATTTCCAAAAAGTGAGTTTAATACTTGTTTCCTCTTCAATTAGTTCAGATGAAGAGGATTGTTATTGCTGCGGAATACAAATATTTTTGTCTTTCTTATATTAATAAATTATGTTTAATGTTTCACTCGTGCCAAAATAATTGATCAAGGGATTTCTCAAAAGTAAATTGAACAATAAAATTACCAAAAATTGTGAAAATATGTAGGTGAGTCGATTCAAATAGTTAATCGCACATTTTTTATCTGTTATATATATATACGTTTTTAATACTCTTATCAACATATGACTGGACAAATATGCTTTATGCAAATATTCTCTCTCTCTCTCTCTCTCTCTCTCTCTCTCTCTCTCTCTCTCTCTCTCTCTCTCTCTCTCTCTCTCTCTCTCTCGCCCCTCGTCCTCCACGATAAGCTATAGCCCCCATTTAGCTATGTCTGTTGTTGTGCAGGCGTCTCCCCGGCAAACTATCAAGCGTGGTTTGCCGCAATCGAGCTGCAGGAGCTTTTTTTGTTTCCATATCTCTCGCTAGAATCTACACAAATACACAAGCGTTAATCGCACGTTAAAAAAATGAGTGGCGT
>NW_011340352.1:0-2539 GCF_000735185.1 Notothenia coriiceps | reverse complement strand
CATCTGTCATCACCTTTCAAAAGTAATTACGGACAATAGATGTCTGCAATGTGGTCTCTTGTCTTCCTTGTATTATTTTTTCATGTCCACTAGATGGCGATAGGTAGGATTAAAGCACTGATATTCAGGATCTAGTCATTTTGAAAAATCGTAATCTGGATCAGGTTGATCCTATCCTGATTGCTTTGAACTCCAGGGACAAAATCTGGCCGATTTGTCTGATCCTGGATCACAAAAAATGGGATTTCAAAATCGGATCGGATCTGATTGAGACTAAAAGTTTTGAACTCCTGGGCCCTGGTGCTAGCTAGCTACGCTAACAGATATAAGGAGCTTTTTCAACAACAAGGTGGAGGGAGAACTCTCTCCTGTCAGACTGAGGCTCAGATAACCTCAGCTCAGTAAAGTAAAGGACTCTCTCAGTGTTTAGATTACCCACTGAGATGAGTTATCTCAGTGGGTCTCAAACGGTTTGGTCACGATTAATTTAAATAATTATTTCCGAGGCACACGTTTATATGATCATTATAGGTATAAAAAAAAGAGAATAAATGAAAACCAGTTATGAAATACTATGACAGTAAAACAAGAATACAGTTTAAAAGGAGAGTGATTTGTAAAATATCCATAAAGAAAAAGTAAATCTGTTAACGGTTGTTTCATATGGGTGTTGAGAGGTATCGATAGATCTCTTAATTTTGCTCTTAAAGTGCACCAGATTGATGCTTTTAACTTCAATATTTAAAAAAAAAAATCATCCCGGGGTAACATGCCCCCGGACCACCTAGAGGAGGTTAGGTCCACCCCCCACTTGTAAAAAATAGCTCTTTACCCCTGCTTACACCTATATGCCGTGAGCTGATTATCGAGCCTTCATTGAAACTATTTTTGTTATTATTCAGTGGACATAACATGTTTCATTCATAGAGTAAAAATAGTCTAGGGTCATTCATGCAATATATATATATATATTTGTAATGTTATTCTCGGTCAAATATATATACTAATTCGTGACGGTCAAACGTTACGTCAACGTTTGGTGACGTTACGTCGGCGAATTTTGCTCAAAACATACGAAAAAACGCACATTTGTACCTGTTCTCTTGGCGGACTGCAACGTTAACGGATTTCCTTCTTCCTTATCTCGTCTTGCCAGGCAGATAAAACATTTAGTTAGGGCGAAACAACCCGTTTAAATATAATATTTCCACAACTGACTGCCACATCCGAGTTGCTAGCCGTAGTACCTTTTCCTTGTGTGTGACATAATCTATCTAAATACTGTCTTCTTATTGGCTGAACGGTCCTCCTATACAAAGTACAAAAAATACACATCTCAAATGTAAGCCATTCAAGATATATTTCTTTCTTTATTTAAAAAAATGATCATATTCACATTATTGTTAAGTGTTATGATTTGAGCAGATCACCACCATCATGGGCTAATATGGTTCTCATACTCAAAAAGTGCTAACTGTCAGTAACCACCATAGACTGTATATAATATGGTAACCACACATACTTACAATTTAAGCACAAACAGTTAAATATTGTTTGGCACCAGTCCAGACATTTTACTCTGTCCAGCTTTCAAGGTTCAAGCTAAATGCAGCAATATTTTATTAAACCAAACACAATCTAAACTCTGTTAAAGCCGGTGTCGGTACCAGATGTGTTCGGGGTACCATATGTGTTCGGGGTCCGTCTCTTACCAATGACGTCACGCATTGTGATTGGCTGTACGGTAATTTACCCACGCTGTCTAGAGTATAGAGCTCCTGCGGTCACGTGACTTTTGGTTATCAGCCACCATTTTGGCAGTAAACATGACGACCGGCGCCAGCGTTTTCCTACCGTGCGAGTATACATCTCATTTTAATTCAAGTGAAATTCGGCTTTATAGTACAAAATTAGAAAGATTAAATATAAGCGACCCATATAATGCACCCGGTGTGCTTTTCAAGAGCATAACCTCCTGCTCTGAAGACGATGTACCCGACTTGCGCTACGCGGACATCCACAGCTATCTTGTAAGCTTTCCATCAGTGTACTCAGGAGACTCCCTCAGAGCTTACAAAAGCTTGGAGGCTTACAAATGGCGTCAGTCCGGCTTCGTAAACAACATTCAACTGTGGAGTCTTACATCCAAAAACTTCGTCATCATCACTGCAAGGGTAAGTATTAAATTATTCCAGTTTGATAGGCAGTGTCACGTTAGCATTGTTTGTTTATTAGCTTGTCTAGCTACGGCAGTGTCACGTTAGCATGTTTGTTTATTAGCTTGGATAGCTACTGCAGTGCGTCTGAAACTAGTTTGTATTTTTGAACGTACTCAACCAAAGTGGCTGGCGTTTTTAACCTTTATTTATCTATTTTTGAATTTCATATATAGGTTAATCACTCCCAAAGGCTTAATGAAAGTCAACTAAAGCCATGGGTGGTGGTCAGGAACGACGGTGTTGTGCTGGGAGCCCACTGCAACTGCACAGCGGGACTCGGGGAGAGCTGCTCTCATGTGTCAGCTGTTCTCTTCAGTCTG
>NW_011340351.1:6268-8133 GCF_000735185.1 Notothenia coriiceps | reverse complement strand
TAGCGGTGGTGACGTGAAGTCATGTGACTGTGCTGTAGTTCCTTTTCTGACGACTTTTACTTTCTACTTCTTACATGTTGAACACAAATACCTGTACTTTCTACTTCTTACATGTTGAACTCAAATACCTGTACTTTCTACTTCTTACATGTTGAACTCAAATACCTGTACTTTCTACTTCTCACATGTTGAACACAAATACCTGTACTTTCTACTTCTCTCATTTTCCAAACAGGCTGGTTCCTTTAGTCTGAATGTGTGTTTGGTGGCGTGATCATTATTATTTAGAGTCATTGCGTGCCTATTGATTTGAACACGATCCGTGTATCCATCATTTCCTGCTCTTCTCTAAAGAAGAGGGACCAATGAAAACGTTGTCATGTTGCCGTTGTTCAGCATGGAAACATTCATTAGCTAACAATGACATTATTGTTCTATTAATATAAAGGGAGGTCAGGTACTCTTTAAAACAGCTGCTAGTTATTCGTACTTTTTACTGAAGTACATTTCAAAGCCTCTTTACTTTGACTTGAGTAGAGAAGTTTAGTCAGTACTTCTACTTTCACCAGAGTATTTTTAAACACGAGTATCTGTACCTCTACTTGAGTAAAGGATGTGTGTACTTTGGCCATCTCTGTAAGTGTGTGTGTGTGTCTGCTCTACACACAGATAGCACAGGTGTAATAGTGTCCGTCTCAAAGTGCTGTGTCATGCTAGAGGAAAGCCAGCTCAGCTCCTCTCTCCCGCAGTGATGCCTCTGAGGGAATGAATGAGTGTCAGGTTTCATGTCATTGATTGGGAGCTGCTATCTTAGCGGTCAGCGATGAGTCAGCGAAGCGTTTGGATCATCATTCATCCAGGAAACGTGCTCCTTCAAAGTAAAAGTCCATGAGTTTAGACATAAATTATGATTCTCTCATGTTTTATGTTTTCCTTTAATGAGCACTCCCACTCGCTCACAGGAACATTAAACTGTGCATTAGAGCGTCCATTTAGTTCTCAAATCAATATCTCCTCTTGATGGTCTTGCAACACAGGGATTTTAGCCTTTGCAGACCATTTACATGCACTAAAACCTGTAGAACACACTACAGGAATGGTAGAACCACAAAACGCAGAATAGGACCCCTTTAAATATAAAGTATGCTCTCTAATGCCTCTGTCTGTGTTTTTAATTTTTCAAAAATATAAAAAAACTGTAATCCCACAGATTATGTTTATCTCTGTTCCAGCCATCTGCTGTCATCACTCACACACACACACACACACACACACACACACACACACACACACACACACACACACACACACACACACACACACACACACACACACACACACACACACACACACACACACACACACACACACACACACACAGAAACTCAAACTCACACACACACACACACACACACACACACACACACACACACACACACAGAAACTCAAACTCACACACACACACAGCCTGCAGAAACCGAGCGACTCGCCTGTCAACTGAATGAACACGAATAGGTTAAACACGCCTCTGAAAGTCATGCGAGCTGAAAACCCTCAGACACATTTTTTCCCCAAATTGGGATTAATAAAGCACATCTTATTTTAACATGTGTGTGTGTCTGTGAAGTCATGTGACCGTGCTGTATTCCTTATAGCCCTTTAGCTTAGTGGTGGTGAAGTCATGTGACCGTGCTGTAGTCCTTTATAGCCCAACATTAGCCTCCTTTAGCTTAGCGGTGGTGACGTGAAGTCATGTGACCGTGCTGTAGTTCCTTTATAGCCCAACATTAGCCTCCTTTAGCTTAGCGGTGGTGAAGTGAAGTCATGTGACCGTGCTGTAGTTCCTTTATAGCCCAACATTAGCC
>NW_011340351.1:0-343 GCF_000735185.1 Notothenia coriiceps | reverse complement strand
AGCTCCAGCGCTCAAAGAGCTCTTACGCACCGCCTACTCTGTGTTTACCTTCATTGAACAGCTATAAAGAGTGACCACAGGCTGACAGACACACACACACACACACACACACACACACACACACACACACACACACACACACACACACACACACACACAGATTACTCCCTCTTTTATTAGTTTTATGAAGGAGATGTCCGGTCACCAGGGCGCATGATGGGCGGACTGGGACTAAAAATCATCCCGGGAATCTCACCCAGCCCACGAAATATATCTCAAATAATGTATGCACTGTCATTTTCCCACGTAAACATAGCCTAACAGTCTGCAGTGAAATGGTTGT
>NW_011340350.1:0-1767 GCF_000735185.1 Notothenia coriiceps | reverse complement strand
GACAAGCCCCAAAAACATCACTGCTCTAGAGGAGATCTGCATGGAGGAATGGGCAACAGCAGTGTGTGAAAACCTTGTGAAGACTTACAGAAAACGTTTGACCTCTGTCATTGCCAACTAAAGGGGTATATAACAAAGTATTGAGATGAACTTTTGTTATTGACCAAATACTTATTTCCACCATAATTTGCGAATAAATTCTTTAAAAATCAGACAATGTGAATTTCTGGATTTTTTCTTCTCATTTTGTCTCTCATAGTTGAGGTATACCTAGGATGAAAATTACAGGCCTCTCTCATCTTTTTAAGTGGGAGAACTTGCACAATTGGTGGCTGACTAAATACTTTTTTGCCCCACTGTATATAGTTCTCACAAGATAGTGGCAAAGCTCCCAACATGTGATAATGTTAAAGTATATGATACATTGCGGTAGCTTATACCCAACAGAATATAAAAGCACATTAAACATCTACAGCAGTGTAATGCAGCATACACATTTATAAAGCAGAATATAATAATAATCCAAACACGTCATCATAGTAAACACTATTATTATAATATGACTGACTATGTTGTATCAGCATTTTTACCAATCTTTCCATTACTGATTGACAGACCAAATGATAAAGATGCTGATGAAGCGCACATAATGATGTAAAAGTAATGCATCCAACCAATCACCAGCCACAAACCAGTAAGTGTATTCACATTTTATTTATTGGAACCCTCAGATATGACTGTGTGTGTGTGTGTTGACTTACACAGTCCTGGACAGGATTGAAATGATGAATACAGTAAAAGCCAGCAGCAGCAGAGGCGTTGCTGTAGCCACCGCTGGCACCTCATCTGAAATGAAACATTCATGGTAAGGTCAGAATCAAAGGATTACTATAGCCCTTTCTAATTTCTCAATGTTCCCCTCCTCGACTCCTAGCCTCATGTCTTAGTCCCGCCCACAGGTGATGCGAGCGGAGGAGTCGAGGAGGGGAACCTAGGAGAGAGCTCCTAAAGCATATAATATTATGCTACAGCCGTTGTATATTTTATTATTTGAAGCACTATATGGTTTTATGAAAAATATCTACTCTTTATTTGTCTACTAAAGCCTACAATTAAAAGAGTGTAATTTAGGCCATATATATATATAATTGATTGATCCAGAGAGCCTCATCAATGCTCAATCCTCGATGTTCATTTAGAGAAATCAGATGTCCTTCAAGATGGCGCGCTGAAATCTATTTCCGAGTCACTACAGTGTAGTCGAGGAGTCAACGAGGCAAACATTTGAAAAGTGAGAAAGGGCTTATGTGTAAATGTTTGTATTCCTCTAATGACATCACACTGTAGATACCACAGTAAAGAAGAAACGCTTGGATCGTAGCACATATTTATTAAATTGTGTGTCATTTTATTAATATATTTCATCCTGGATGTCTTGTCTGAATAAGGTTTACTAAAAGCCCCGCAAATACAAAACGCTGCAAGATGCTCAAAATACAACAAACAAGGACAATGACAGTTGGCCAACTTTCTAATCCCTGAACGTCAACCAGTGCGCTGAGCTGTGTGCATCCCTTCTTAGTGTCCCACCGTTGACTTTTGACATTCTTGCAGCATTTTTCATTTGCAGTGCATTGTTTATCCAGCGCTTTTAGTAAATTTGCGCACTTTCCTCAAGTTGGTGAATGTTTTCTAAATGCTGTGCATGTGTTGTCAAGTCGGTGAAGATGTTTCTTTATTTGCATGTGTTTTGGCCCATGTGTGTTT
>NW_011340349.1:0-3850 GCF_000735185.1 Notothenia coriiceps | reverse complement strand
ATTGTTTTGGCCAAGGTTATTGAGAGAGTTGGACTGAAATTTATTAGATTTTTTAAATCAACTGTTGGTAAATCAACAAAGTCTGTTATGGCCTCTGAAGCAACAGAGAGATGTTTTCTAATAGTCAGGGTTTCCAATGTTCTGAATGTACTTGAAAGTATTGTGTTTTACTTCAAAAACAAAGTGTTATAGTTTACAGAAGGTCTACCTACCTATAGGCTACCTGAATCTCTGAAATGTACTATATTCCTAAATATGCTATTGCTACACTTTATGGCAAAAATTGCACTTTTCTGTTGGTCTTGGTTAAGAACCTCCTTGATAAAAATAAACAATGTTTTGTTGCTTAAGCTTATGTATTCAGTCATTATTCAATGGTATACTAAAATCCATGTGAAAAAAATTGCTTCTCACTGTTCTCAGGTCAAATATTTATATGCGATTAAAAATGCGATTAATTGCGATTAATTAATTACAAAGCCTGTAATTAATTAGATTAATTTTTTTAATCGAGTCCCGGCCCTAGTAAATATTAAAGGCTCCAAAACTCACACCAGGAATGCCGTGCCATGAGTGGGTACAGTTTTTACTTCTCTATTCTTGTCATTCAGATTAAGGCACACATAGTCATATTATGGGCTACATTTCGGTTCCGGTTTTCATTGTCAAGTTGTACTTATTTTTACAGACTACCTTAGCAGAAATCTGCAGACAGCTGAAACTTGGGTTGATTTGTTGTTTGTTATTTCTTACATGTGATTAAGATCTTAAAATAGCCTTCTCCTCAACATACGACAATTTGAAAACCGCCAAGAGACAAAGTGCGGTCCATTTTCTTAATAGTATTGGCCGGAGGGATTGGCCATCCCCACCAATAAGCCTGGCCGTATATCTCACTTCATTTGGCTAGTGTTGTGTCAGCAAAATAAGGCAGGGAAATAATAATGTGCGGCTATCTACATATGGAGAAGTAATGAAGGAGAGAGGGATGGAGTGGAGGAAGGAGAAATGACGGGAATGAGCACAGGAGAGGAAAATTACAGCTGATATTAGAACTTGAGGATTTGCAGTCGTCCCTCTTATTCTATGAGGTGAACGAAGGTGATTCACCTGAAAAAGCAAAGCAAGCATTTTATTCTTCCCCCTCTTATCAGGAAACAGTGAGACACCCTGCACTCGTGTTTAATTTGCACCATATTTGTGTCTCTATATTGGTCTCTTTTAAATTCCTTCATCACTCATCCACTCGATGCCGGGCCCAGCCTGGTCTCAGGTTTTATTTTTACCCTGACTGACAAGTGTGGAGTTGCTGTAAATGTTGTTATATAAATAAACTTGAAATTTAAGTCACCACTTTTGTCACTAGGACTGACGAGAAGTAGGAAGAGATATTCCCCAGGGTTTAGTTTTACTTTACTACACCTGTTTTTTTAAAGACTATAAATCAGGAAATGCAGAGGTTAATTTGACAAGGGTGATCCCTGGTTGCAGCAATATTTCATCAGAAAGTATGAGATGATGTCTGAAAAGAATGGAAACGTCACGTGAGACTCCTCGAGACAAGTCTTTCTGGGGAATCTGCCCCGGGGTTGCTGTTAATGAGAGCCATGTGAAAGTGATTGATATGTTAGTGAAAACACACTCAACACCTTTTGAACCCAAAGAGGGACAAAAACAGTTCTGCATCCCAAAATAAACGTTAGTCTTCAAAAGAGAAACAGTGAAGTTACATTCAAAGCTTTTATGTAAGTGACCATATTAATGGTCAAACAAACAAGTCTTCATAAGGGTGGTTACAGAAAGAAACACCTTTTTCACCATTCCTTTAAATGTTATGTTATCACTACCAAATTTTACATGAACATTTTTTATAGGAGCCAAAGTCATTTACATGTATTGTATGTAATACCAATATACAAAATGTGGATGCCAATGTGTGGCCTACTTGATATTAAAGGTCACCTATTATGCAAAATCCACTTTTTCCTGTCTTTTATACATACACATGTGTCCCCTCTGTGTTAAGAGATCGGGAAAGTTTCAGGAAAAAATATTCTCTCACTTTTTGTTCTGATCCATTTATATAAAAACCTGTCTGAAAATGAGCTGATCAGATTTTGGCCACTTTGTGATGTCACAATGTTTTTTTGGGTTGTGTAACCATTAGCCAATAACTAACCAAGGTAACATCCGCCCACCTTATCACCTGAATCTCCTCAGAGCATCCATATATATATTTTTTTTTACCAAACATCTCGCAGAGGGGCTCGGCCAACAGCAGCTCATTATCATTTAAAGCTACATACACAGAATAAGCATTTTTGGAACAGGGCTGAAACAGAGGGGTTCATGGCATGCTACAATGCACAATCAGTTTGGTATTTCGAGCCGAACACTTCAGAGAGATGTTTTGTATATATCTGAGACCTATAATACATTGATGAAAATAGTATAATAGGGGACCTTTAACTGTAATACAATAACTCTTAGTGCAGTTGTCACAAAATGTATATGACTTGGCAAACATCTATCAAGAGCCTTCTTGCAAACTTTTGTTTGCTCTTAGCTATAACAAAAAACTTAAATAAATGGATAGTTATCACTTTCGGTTAGATTGACTTAAAGCTCATTGTGGAGCAAAAATCAAAATAGAGATAAAAGGAGATGGCGTTCTGGTCTGGATTTATTTGGTCACTCGACACAACTAAATAATAAATGTAGATTTTCCTCTGTGACTGCCTATAGAGCAGTGCTTGCTACAATTTTCTTATAACCTTAAGAAGTTCATAATATTTCAATGCTGTTTTTACAACTTTTTGTACTGCCCCCATAACTCAGCTTTGAGTCTGACTATGTAATGTTGCACATTTCATCCCAAATCCTGGACCTAGGGAATCTAAATAGGATTACAGTATTTTCCACTCAGCCAGACAGCGTAATTAATTGGTTGTTCATGTGACGATCAAGAGCAGGCTACAAATTGAAAAACTATTCTGTTATTATTGGCAGAGGTTTACTTGCTGTGATTTTTGTTCAGTGCTGTTTGTGTGCCTGATGTCTGGCCGTCTGTCTCGGGGCTCAGAGGCCATGTCAGTGTCACCTCCATGATCCGCCGCCTTAGAGTCATCTTTGGTTACTAGTGGATAAGCACTTTTCCCCTGATTGGTTTAGCCAGCGTCTCTTAATATCATATTGATGATAATTTCCCTGTAATGCGCCATTTGCACTAATTGTGATGCAGGGAGTGAGTAATGGCATGTGACTGCAGCCGTTCCCCAGCCACTCCTCAACACTTAATCTCCTGATTGTCCCAGAGAGACAAAACGTGACAAGATCGCCATAAACAACCTGCTTCCCCCCCAAACACCCACAGAGACCCACACACACACACACACACACATGCTCACTCCTACACTACTGACCTCTGTGCTACCCTACAGCTCTCTCCTTCCACATGTTCCTTGCTGATTTTGACTAAATCTCTTCAAAAATAGAACCCAGATTTCACAAAGATTTTGTTTTTAAATATACCTGATTTAGGAGGTCAGAACGTGTTTGAATATAAGACCTGTGCCAAAAAAACCTGTGTCGAATATGACGTTCCTCTGCAATTTCAGCAAACACAGAGTTAACGTCTCTTATGTTTATTGGGTTTTCCGATTTCCTGTAGTGTGTCATATAGCTTTTTTATAAAAAGTTCCCTCCAGCGGGAGGTTATCTCCCACAAACTCCCCCCCTGCCTGAAGCACCTCCATTGTACTCCTTTGTTTACTTCCGTAACATAGTGAAATCACTAAGGCCCCGTTTACATGGAGACGGTTCGGGTTGTATCTGCTACTTTTATCGTATA
>NW_011340348.1:611-1166 GCF_000735185.1 Notothenia coriiceps | reverse complement strand
GAAAATAAAGAACTTTATCACAATATTCTAATTTTCTGAGACAGTCCTGTATATATAACAGGCCTGAATTACATTCTTTATTTGCAGGCTTTAGTAGATATCTAGAAACAAAGAGTAGATAGTTTTCTACTTTTACTCAAGTACAAGGTATGTATACTTCTACCTCTACGTATCACTTATTTCAGGCACTAAAGCGTTGGATGTCCGACCGCCAGGATATCAAAACAGAGTGTGTAGTGCAGTAGGTGTTGTTGGGCTGGTAGAACCCAGAGCAGTATCTGAACTGCCCCTGGAGGAGAAACCCCGTACCGTTGAGAGACTCCCTGGTAATTAGGGCAGCTTCAGGACCCACAATCCCTAACCCCCTCTTTTAACCAGTTATGCCAATTAAAACAATGCAAATGTAATATCAAAAATAGCCATAGTCAAACACTGATATCACAGCAGTGATATTACCACATCAGCAGAGCTGTCATATTTCAGCATCAACCAAAACAACATCAACCACAGTAACCAATATGAAACTACAGTTTAACCTTAGCAGGGTTTCTATTT
>NW_011340348.1:0-603 GCF_000735185.1 Notothenia coriiceps | reverse complement strand
ATGATGTCATGATGCTGACAATCACACACGTGTAAATAACACATTACATTACATTGCATTTAGCTGACGCTTTTATCCAAAGCGACTTACAATAAGTGCATTCGACCAGGAAGATACAACCAAAGAGCAGTATCTAAACTGCCCCTGGAGGAGAAACCCCGTACCGTTGAGAGACTCCCTGGTAATTAGGGCAGCTTCAGGACCCACAATCCCTAACCCCCTCTTTTAACCGGCTATGCAAATTAAAACAATGCAAATGTAATATCAAAAATAGCCATAGTCAAACACTGATATCACAGCAGTGATATTACCACATCAGCAGAGCACATGTCATATTTCAGCATCAACCAAAACCACAGTAACCAATATTAAACTACAGTTTAACCTTAGCAGGGTTTCTATTCCCCTTAAACAATTTCAAATCCAAATTATCAACTAATGTCAGCCTTTTCCAAGGAAGGGTGTTCTTACCTTACTCTAAGACCAAGCATATACCGTCAGAGACCACGAGAGAGACCAGGAATTGAGTCGAAATGTACAAAGTACAAACCGGCTTTATTAAGTTTTTAACAAAGATAGAGGATTTACAAGAATCCAAAAAAT
>NW_011340347.1:0-3422 GCF_000735185.1 Notothenia coriiceps | reverse complement strand
GCTTGGTAATCTTCTTTATTGTTAAGAAAACCAAAGCTATCAATAATGACTCCTAGGCTCTACTAGGATTCTCCATATAATCACTAGGTTCAACTAGGTAATGTAACATGAATCTCTGGTAAACAGGCATAGAGATAACGACATCACAAGACGAACCGATACCAGACAAAGGGAGAGAAGGACTAAATATACACATTAGGCAATGGGGCACAGGTGGACACAATCAGGGGTGGGAACAACAATCACTCTAGCAGGTGCCACACGGACAGGAAGTGCCGACACCTGGAGAGAGAGAGTAGAGTAATTAACATCAAAAGACAGATATAAAAAACACTAAAACACAACAGCTAACAGGATACTATCGCTAAAACCTTACACTTCGCTGCTTTTGTGGCAGACTACAGCGCCACTTACAATGCCTGGCATATGTACTACAGCGTCTCCAGCGCTTTCGAGCGGCGATGGGCGTGGCCCAACCCCTCATTCCCCTGATGGGTGGAGAGTTGCCCATATAGGTGGAGCACCCCTTTTCTGACGTCAGAAAAATTCAAATCTGTATCAGCTCCGTTGCAGCCCCTTTTTTTTTTAGAGATTTGGGTATGGAGGAAAAGAGAGAGGGTTGTGTTTTCTGAAACTTGGTGAGTTCCCTGACACACCGGGGACACATATTCATGTATAAAAGACGTACACAAGTGCATTTTGCATGATAGGTCCCCTTTAAGTGCTTTGACAAAAAAATCTATGAAAAAATGTTATCTGTGGAAGCCGTAGTACAGTAAAAAGCACGACCAATCATTTTAGCCGGCCCGGCTAAAATAACTGGATGGCCTACCTGCCCGTCAGCCTTCCATCTGTGAACAAACTTATCTCGTGCCCTCATTGGTCATGTGCGCGTTCGTGTGTGTTGGATGAGGGGCTCTGTAAGGAAGTGGCAGATTTTTTCCGGTTGTGTATTTTCAAATTCTAGCGCACTCAAGCTGGTTTCTCCAACATTAATTACCCCACCTTTAAGTGATTTTGTTCACTGCAAAAGTTGGGCAAAGTTGTAGGACCAACAAAATAGGATAGCAGAAAAACAGCATAACTACACACTGCAGGTTCAAGCCAGACATGTTTGGTTGGCCTCAGTCTGTTCCCTATCAAAGTAATCAAATCAATAATTCATTTAGCAATTTGACCCGAAGGCTCCCTGGAGTGAGAGCGTCTGAGACACAAGAGTACATGTAGCTATGAACGGAGAAGCAAGGGAAACGAGAAAGCAGGAAAATAATACGTCTCTCGCTCAGGACACTCTGCCTTTCTCTTCCCTGATTCTCTTTGTGTCTGTCTGAGTGCTTTTGGCCTTGTTCTTTCACCTTGATTGTACAAAAGCCAGCACTTTGTTAGGCAGAATTCAGAATTTGGATAGGAGCATGGATTTAATTGAGCATTGTGCATCAGGTGTTGAATGAGTTTAAGTTCAGAGCCAGTCATTTTCTTCTACACCAAACCAATTCCTTTAACGAGCTGGCTTTGTGCATTAGTGTATTGTAATTTTGAAACATGAAAAAGACGAACGCAAATTGTTGAAACAAAGTTGTAAGAAGACTTTTGTATTCTAACCCTACAACATTAAGATGTCCCTCCATTAAAGCTAATGGGTCTGTCCCTAACAATATACATTTCCCCAGTTTGAACAAAATGACATGCAATGTGGGTAAGCGTATATATCCACATATTTGTGGGCAGTAAAGCAGTTTACCAAGGGCATCACATCAAGTGATGAAAGTTTGAGATCAACACTATGTCAATCACTTTGCTCTGAACAATTTAACCAGGGTAGCTTCTACGTGCCTGTGCCTCAATATGACATATCAAACACTAACAAGTAGAAATATTACTGACTGAATGCTCAAATTGATCAAAGGCGTCTCTTGTCTTTCCCCTTTGGTTCTTTCTTCTTTCAGTGGGAGTCCTTTAGAAGCCTTTTAAGACTGACATCCACCTACATTTTGAATTAAGCAGGTGTCAGCTTTCTTTTGTCAAAGCATATGTAAAGAAGTTACACAGAGGAAGCAGTGAACAAAAGACGAGAAATGGGACACGACAGAGGAGTAGACAGACAGATGTGGATGAGACAGGCCTTCAGCTGCGCCACGATTCAAGACCACTTTGCTCTATTAGCCCTTTACATCTGGAGAAGCACATGTTCTGGATTAAGTACCAGGCCGCCGCTCAGCATGGCCTCTAGCTCCGCATCATGGGAACATCAAAGCAGATTGCCACCAAGTCCAGATGTCGACGCACAGCAGAAATAGTCAGAACATGAGCACAGCTTTGCTCGAGTCCCTTGTGCCTCTAAATGTGTACGCATCCTTGTTTGAATGTTGAAAGCAATACAAGAAAAGCGCAAACACTGGAAAATCGTATCCGTAATGAGGTCAACAATTGTGATTCAAATGCTGTGAAGGGTAGCAATCACTAATATAGTATAAGGGATAGCAGTAGTTGCTTTAACTATCACTTCCATTAGTGATTCCTCCGCAGTGTTAATTTTGGCAGCTGTTTTTGATTTAGTCTTAAGACGAAAATGGTTATTAGTTTTAGTCACATTTTAGTCATTCCTATCCTTCATAGTTTTAGTCAACTTTTAGTCGAGGAAAAATTACATTTTAGTCAACTTTTAGTCAAAATGTGTCTCTGTAGTCTCTGAACGCTCCGTCCCCGGCAGATCTCTGTGTCCGCTGCAGCATGTCTGTTAGGCCCCGCCCCCCGCACACAGAGAGACAGAGGGAGATCGCTCTTCTGGAGAGAATAATGATATTGCAAGTTAGAAACTATAGGTTACTTACGTAACCCCAGTTCTCAGAGTAACATGAAGTGAGATGTCTCACTATGGGATGCGCCTCATCGCGGAGCAAACAGAAGCATCAATCTCATTACGCCAATCCTGATTGGCTGGTGATCTTGACGTCAGCGTCAGGGAATCCACCCCCTATAAGTAGCTTGCGCTACGCCGCATGCGTCATTCAAAATAAGCACCTCTTCTCGCTTCACCATAGCAAGGAGGGCCGTCTGGTGAGACATCTCACTTCATGTTACTCTGAGAACTGGGTTTACGTAAGTAACCTATAGTTCTCATTCATAACACTCCGTTCGATGTCTCACTATGGGATATTGTAGCTCCCGTATTGCTAGACATGCTTATCTCGAAAGTCACCAAGACAACCAGAACTTAACAGTTAGAGCTCTGTCTCAGCAGGGGGCCCAGCACTGCGTGGGCCACACTGGGAGCAGAGACGTCTAATCTGTAAAAGTGGACAAAAGTGAGCGGCAAGGACCAGCTCGCTGCTGCACAAATGTCTTGGATGGAAACACCCCTGAACAAAGCCCAGGATGTAGCCAGACCACGAGTCGAAAGAGCACTCAAACTCGAAGGTGCC
>NW_011340346.1:0-1450 GCF_000735185.1 Notothenia coriiceps | reverse complement strand
CCCTCCCCTATTTTCTGTTTCTCTTTTTGTATTTCTTTCTGTTTCTTTGTTTTGTTTTATTCTCTGTGAAAGCGTCTTTGAGTTTCTAGAAAAGTGCTATACAAGTCTCATGTATTATTAATATTATATTATATATTCATATCTTACGGTATATTGTTCTGTAGAGTTAATATCTTCCTTCGTGCTCGCTGCAGAGCCTCCTGAGCGTCGGCAGCTCTGCCGGACGCCATCAGCTCACCTGAGCACACCTGAGGGCTCCACAGCAACACACACACTACACTGACAGCTGATTGGCCGACAGCCAAGGTTAATCTTTAATGAGGGGTCAGGTGACTCAGGAGCAGCTGTCAGCCTCTCAGCGAGGTAGATATTATACTATATTCAAAACTCTGAGAAAAGTCCCAATTCTTTGAGATTTTTGACTTTTTGGGAGCAGGAACTTGGACCATGAACTGGGATCACATGAGACCACCAGCAGTGACATCACAGGGTGGAGCGAGGCCCTGATTGGCTGACGGCTCACTGACTGGTTTCTGTAATAAAGCAGACGCAGTGACAGCTTGTTTTATTCTTTATTGATGATTTAAAGTATTTATTAAAGCGTATTCAGTTGTCCTCCTGTCCTCCCGTCCCCTGCTCGTCTCTCAGCAGGGAGTCCAGCAGCTGCAGGTCCACGCGGTGCTTCATCACGAAGCGTCCGTTCAGGTGGAAGACGGGAATATCCAGAGCGTAGCGCTGCCTCCAGACAGCGTTCTGAGGGAGGGAGATATCCACCTGCTGCAGGACAAACTGCACACACACAGCTATCACTTTATATTTCTATATTATATGATATATTATGACATCGGATGGAGACTCACTCTGTGTCTGAGAGGCTCCAGCTGCTCTTTAGCTTCGTCACACAGGGGACACGGATCCTGTGGAAACATCAACAAACGTCTTTATTATGGAAAATTGAAGACTGTAAAACTGATGTAATTTATCATGTGTGGAAAAATAAATCAACAAACTTAAATCGTCTTTAAATTACAACACTTCCTCTTTACTTCAAATGAAAGCACTATATCTTGTAACTTAATGACGGCCTTTACTGAACAGAGTCAGAGTGAGTAAAGAGAGAACAGTCTGGAGATACGAGGTTTCATTTTAGAGAACAGAGTGGGTAAAGAGGGAACAGTCTGGAGATACGAGGTTTCATTTTAGAGAACAGAGTGGGTAAAGAGGGAACAGTCTGGAGATACGAGGTTTCATTACCTTAGAGAACAGAGTGGGTAAAGAGAGAACAGTCTGGAGATACGAGGTTTCATTACCTTAGAGAACAGAGTAGGGCTGCAACAAACGACTAATTTGATAATCGATTAATCTATCGATTAATGAAACGATTAATCGATTATTCGGAACGTTAAGGTTTTAACTGTACTACTACTTATATCAATACTGCTTATCGATC
>NW_011340345.1:0-5000 GCF_000735185.1 Notothenia coriiceps | reverse complement strand
AAAATAGTAAACAACACAAATGAACAAATGACAACAATGAAACTCCTCAACAAGAGAAACAGTTGCACACAAATTGAGTATTGTGTCTTTTTTTTAAATGTGGATCTTGCTGATACGTTGGAAAAAAGCCAGGAACCTTTCTCTTGTAAATCACTGCCAATCTTTGGTGAATAGCTTGTCAGCAGATTATTTTTAATGTAGGAGTGAGAGCAGAGGAAGCATGCGTGGCCCACATTAGCATCTAGAGGGAGAGCGCTGTTTCTGTCACTCGTCTCCACTCTGCTGGCAGGAAGTTGCTGTGCGGCTGTCAAACAAGTGTCACTCGGATGCGGATTCGGGCCGTTTCCCGTCAAACTGTCACCACGGGCAGATTTTTTTGCCGTGATTTTCAACGCTTTATCTCTGATCACCTCTTCCAGGGTGGACCTAGTTTCTGTACTCTTTGATACTTTTGGGGATTTTGATGTGAACTTCGGTCGCAGTTGGCTTCAACTGACATGAAACAAGCGCTTTCCAAAGCTCTTGTTTCCTGTCATTTGCTACATTTCATTCCCAGAGCTTGCCGTTCCTCCCTCTCGACGGCTGATTTAGCAATTGAGGCCTTTGTTAGCAAGTAACAGCCTGGCTATTTATGAAGCTTGATTATTGTTGTACTGCTGCACATCTCTCTTCTTTTCATTATATCTGTCTCTTTCTTGTGTGTATTTATCTCAGAAAATGTATTAGGCTATATTTAGTCCTCATCTCGCGCCATCCTTCTGAATGTCTCTGTCTCTCTTCTGTTTGCTTATCAAGAATCAATGGCAACGATAGATACAGCGTGGCCACACAATATTATCAGACTTTCTGTTGCTATTTCTTTCTGCTGTTAGTTTATCTTTGGGAAATTGGAACGTGTTATTGTGTGCACACAATATAGCATTTGCCGTCGTGTTGGTTTGCCTTTCTATTCACGGTGACCCATAATGTCTTGACATTTTAAAGACGGGAAGCAGGAGAACAGTCTGTCCCAAATAGAAACTTGGAAAAACAGACATTATGCAACCTAAGACAATGGGAGCCTACAGAGTTACAGAACAAGGCGGAAGGTGCCAGGTTACATTGTGAGGAGAGGAGAAGAGGACTAATAAGTGGTTTTCAAGGTTTTCAAACTATCTTTATGTTTCTGATTATCAAGCTGGGGCTTGGACATACAAAGCGAAGGAGAATTATTAAGCAAGTAATTCTATTAATTCTCTACTTCTGTCCCCGCACAGTTCTTTCTCTCTGTCAGTACAGGCAGCAGACATTTGGCCTTTGAGCTCAGGCAGAGCAGTCCATGAAGTTGACCTGTTTTCTCAGGCTCTTCATCAGCTGTGTTAAGCATTGAACCCCCTCTTACTTTTGGTCATTCTTTATTATTATACGATTATAACGTTCAGTATTAGAGGGCATGCTAAGTGGTATACAATTGTCTCTTTCATATTGGAAACAGACACCTGCATTTCCCTGCAGGGATTACTAGAGGTTTATCTTATCAGTGAGCAAGACAGAGCATATCAAAATACATTTTTTAGAGCTGATTTGGTATCTTTGGTCAATTTCATAGTATAGTTATCAAGTCCAACGTTGTATTTAATATCTCTGACTGCAGCACAGTTGCAGTTGAAACCAACACAGATGAGTCTAATGAGTCTAGTGACTTAATCTTAAGAGATCATAAAAGGTAGAACAAAAAAAGCACACATGGATGAATGTATTCTTACTTCCTATTTTCACAGATTTTCAGAAGAACCAAAAAAGGCAGTTTTCTCTGTTCTGAGTACAATGCAAGCCTGTTACTCCCCTATGATCCGGATCATAGCCAGAAATCCTCCAAACATGCTGGCAGGCCATCAAACACTCACTTAATTTTAGAGTGTCAGTTAAAAGAACGAAGGACCTGAATGCACTGTGTTCTGCCTTTTATTAAGTGCATGAGTGAAGAGTGGATTTTATTGCCGTTAAAGTATAGTGGTGTTAATAACTGATCCTTTTTCAACCCATAATATGGATCATCTTGTTTGTTGTCAGTTTAGGACACATAGGATCACTTTTATCTCATGGATATGTTTTAACATGCAGGTTAAAGGAATGAATAGCCTTTCCAATTCGAACAATGGATCCTCAGTTTATAGAAGAAATAAGACAAAGGTTATATGCGACTAAGTGCCATATAGAGATGACCAATCTGTTACGAACTCAGACACTCAGGATGTAGAGGACCCAATTGCACGACCCGGGAGACAGAGGTAAAGTATTTGTAAGATACTTTATTTTTCCAAAATACATCAATATGAACAACAAAAAAAGTTCACTATCAAATCTCAAGTTTGAGATGACAAAAATAGCGAACAAAATGAAAGCGCTCACGTAGTGAGGAACCAAAACTTTTCACGAGCACAGAGGGCATAGACCTGACCATAGCAAGAGACAAGACAAGCTGACAGTGAACACTGGGAGACATGGGAATTTAAGCACATGATAATAAGACACAGGTGGGAACAATCAAGGGCGGGGCTGACGCTGATGAGCACAGGAGACACAGAAGGGAAACAGGTGAAAACAATCAGGAAATTAGACACACCAGGGAAAACTAATGACAGAGAGGAAAACACAGGGAAAAAGACCAGACAATACACAGGGAGGAAAACATGACAAGGAGAACAGAAAAACACCCACTACCAGACACATAAAACTAAAAATGTGGACGGATTATATAGATAATGTTTCACAGTGATTGTCAATTGAACGACAAAAGTTAGGGGCAGAAAGTTAAACCAACTCCATTGAGTTATTGTGCTTTAATCTGCTCTGGATGAAAGGCTTACTCAATGCTTCCAAAGTAGAGAGGATGTCAACAAATGGAAAGTGTATTCAAGTGAATAGTAACAAAATAAAACGGAACAGAAAGAACACACACCTTACACACTTCCTACTTAATTCAACATGACAGAGAGCAGCGACACTGAGATAGTGAGGAATGAAGCACAGCTGCACAGAGAATAAATAATGGAAAATGACAAAACTGAATTGAAATAGCATTTCTACAACACCGATCTCACCGCCTCGTAAACATTGTTTATTTCCATAAAACTTGGCTGCAGCTCAAAATGCTTACACACACACACACACACACACACACACACACACACACACACACACACACACACACACACACACACACACACACACACACACACACACACACACACACACACACACACACACACACACACACACACACACACACACACACACGCACCTACAACAGCACAGTGTTTATTGCCTTTCTTTCCAATACGGCACCACTGTAATGGGTTTATTATAACTTGCAATGACAGTTCTAAAAATACACCTTTGCCTATTTTTGTTGACAATTGCTTTGTCTTTTTAGATGGACCATAAAGTATGTAGTTGTACATGTTAATGCTTTGCAGATGTTTTAATTTGTAATGATGATAAAACGTACTACTTTGAACTGGTCTGTCACTAATCTCTACAATTATATACCTTCTTTTTAAAATTATAATTTGGGGGATTTTCCCACATCTCTCCGACACTCTATGTAACATAATGACATCACTATGTACCAATATGTACAGACATCTCTAAATGGTTGACCAATCACAACAGAGCGGGCCTCCTAACCAATCAGAGCAGACTGGGCTCTGGTTTCAGACTGAGGGTGAAAAGAGGTGCTGCAGCACAGGCATTATGAGAAAAAGAAAGAGCTTTTTGAACATTGAAGCATGGAGACATGTCCCAGAGAAACACAATGCAAATATAAGCCTGAGAATGAGCACACTAGGAAGCAGTACTCTGACATTATATTTAGTTTTTTTTTTATCATTTGTTGTTGATTTTTTGTTCTTTCCTCTTTAAATTTTTTTTTATTATTAAGCTTTTTGTTTTTAACTTTCTTCGACTTACACATGAATTCATTCCTCAACCCTCCGGTGAGTTATCCCTCACAGTCTCGCACTCTATTCCCCAAGATGCACTGCCCCGCTGCGTGCCTGCCTTTTCATTGACCAATAAAACAACCTGAGCTTTATGGCTCTACCGATTCCAATGGAGAGAAGGGAATAGAGAGGGGAAGGAGGGGTACAAAGAGAGACCCAAGCTTTATGACCCGAATTCAAATTGATGTAATAGTGGAGAAATAGAGGGGTGTACCAAAAAAGTTAAACTCAATGGAAAGACTGATAAAACAGTGAGAATGTCCACCATATAATATGGAAAGAAAGAGTGAGTGGGTAAAAGCAAGAGACAGAGAGAGTGTTAAGCCCATACAAAGATACATAGCCATTCATGACTTATAAAATAACAGCCATTGATGTGCAAAGCAAAACTGCAGCGTAGATGAAATAGATGATATTTTATTGTTCTAGCCCCCAAGTCCCAGTCTGTATAAATAGCTATTGATTTAACGTGTTTATTCCGCCAGCCAACTGTGAGGCCTGGGAGACGTCAGCTGTTCTGTTCTGCATTTTGGACTGCAGACTTCTGTTGGATGAAGGTTTCGTCCCAAGTTCCTCCCAAGCGCGTTTAGTTGTCTGTCTGCGTTGTACCCGGGGACTTATTGGAAAGCAAAGAAGATAACTTATAGAATATTTTATATCATTGTTTTACTTTATTAACACTGGTAAATAAACAGAAGGAGAATAGAGGAAAACTTTGTATTGTAGAACTTCATTTAAACAAGGCAACTTACTCGTTGAATGAAGCTGCCTTCATATGACAAGCATTTTACTCTTTGCTTACAAGGTTTGGCACAGAGCATTGCCGTAAATAAAGCTAGATTATATCCTACTGTTACTAGGGCTGCTCGATTATGGCAAAAATCCTAATCTCGATTATTTGTGTCAATAATTGATATCAAGATTATTAAAAACGATTATCCATTTACTTTGAAAAAATAAATGTGAACAGTATGTTTTTAACAGTTGATTACCCTGAACCTTAAGTATAATTCAACT
>NW_011340344.1:0-4625 GCF_000735185.1 Notothenia coriiceps | reverse complement strand
GTAGCGCTGTAAAAAGCACGACCAATCATCTGAGCCGGCCCGGCTAAAGTAACTGGATGGCCTACCTGCCTGTCAGCCTTCCATCTGTGCACAAACTTATCTCGTGACCTCATTGGTCATGTCCACGTTCGTGTGTGTTGGAGGAGGGGCTCTGTAAGGAAGGGGCAGATTTGTTCCGGTTGTGTATTTTCAAATTTTAGCGCACTCGAGCTGGTTTCTCCAAAATGACCTACCCCACCTTTAAACATTGAATTAAAGTTGCAGGAGGATTATACTGTGTTTCCTTCTCTTTTCCTTGCAGCGACACCCTGTTAATAATTACATCTGTAAACTTCCACTCTATCGGGAGAGAGAATTGAAGGGTAAGCATTTTCAGTAAATCCTTTTTTTAAGTAAATACAAAGTTTTCAATGACACTTTAAGCGTGCAACGAGAAAATCTGCCTCTTGCCGCATCAAGTGTTTCCAAAAAAGCACTTTGCATTCCCTTTTACTTCCTTTATCCGATTAAAAATGTAACCAGGAGTTACTTCTAGCCTCCAATCACACCATTATGCGTCTATTAAAACAAATCTGCCAATCCTTTTAAAGGCCAAATGTCAACCTAATCTGCTGAGTATAGTATTTGTAGGAATACCTAAAGACTGTTTCGTATGCATTTCCCTTTAGGAGTGCAATCTAAGCAGCAGGGCTTAGGGGAATTGCAGCATAATGGAAATATTCACACACTGGTCAAAACAGTAGACTCTACACAAGCTCTAGCTGATCCACAATCATTGTACTGTCACACATTTAGGTGATCAATTTAGATTAGTTTATCACAAAGTATGTCGATAATCAGATTAATTGGTCTAATTGCTTGACAGGTTTACCTATAACACCTGCAAACATGTACAAAAAAACATATCATTATGCTATTTTCTAGGTTCATACTGATATTTTAATTTTATTCTTATGTCATCTCTGAACTGCTTATATTCACTCCTAAGCACCTATCTCTTTAAGCCCCCCCCTCCTGAAATAACCCAGCCTGCACTGATTGGTCAGATTTGATCAGCCATGCAATGACTGACAGCACTTTCTACCTACATATGTCCAGTGGTGACATCAGAAGATAAAGGAAGTCCTTGTTTAAAGGCACAGTCTCTGAATGTGTGCATTTCTGATCTCTCGCAGTATTTATATATCAAAGGACTCAGCATGTGAGCAGGATAAATCACAGGCCCTGAACATGTGAGAAACGTGTCCTCCAGGAGAGATAGCTTCTCATTGGCTGAGGGGACATTAACAAGTGGAATGAATCTTAAGCATTAATGCAATTTAGCAACTGCAGTGTTAACAGGGCTGCAGCCTGGAGGGCAGAGTCAGCAGCTCATTGGCTGGAGGGAGACGTCAATCACCACCAAGGCCAAATAAGAAACCACAGTTTCCTAAATGAGGTAACTGCAGGGCTATGACAAAGCTGTTTTTACTTTGCCAACCACATCAGGTGTGTGTGTGTGTGTGTGTGTGTGTGTGTGTGTGTGTGTGTGTGTGTGTGTGTGTGTGTGTGTGTGTGTGTGTGTGTGTGTGTGTGTTTTAATCTCTGGCCGCTGGTTTTGCTGCATCCAGAGTACTGTACATTGTGTTCCTGAGTAGCGTCTGACTGCCAGTGTGCTGCCAAAGAATGTGCTTCCTGGCATCGACCTTAACTTCTGGCTGCCCTACACACACACACACGAAAGTTCCCGATGTCCCTGAATTTCCTTGTGGTTAGTAGCTCTGGCAACAGTATGTGGCACACACACACACACACACACACACACACACGCACGCACGCACGCGCACACACACATTGACAGGTCTCTCAGCCTATCACAATGCTCGCTGCTTGCTCCTTGATCGAGCCTCCAACCTACTGCCCATATTTGGATTTTGTATGGCTCTGACACATCCCATTAAAAATCTACAGCGATGTCTGCATACCAACCACCTATTTAAGACAGATAAAGACTTCAAAAGTGGGGAACATCGATCCAATGTGTTAACCACAGGCGTCTAACTGAAACCCCACATTTACTCCGCAACCAGAGACGTGCAACAAGCTGACTCATTTCAGGGGTTTAGGGGCTCATTTCTGCAGCCTTTTTTTCTGACATGAGTGATTTGAGGTGTGTATTCTGCAAGTACCTGATGCCCTAGAAAGGTCTAATGAATGAATGTGTGAATACAATTATTTCCCCCAGGTGAAAATATGTGAAACGTTGACTACTAGCACAAGAAGTCGAGTCACAACATGAGAGAAAGTTAGCTATACTGAAACTAACAGAACAACTTGATAACTTTTATAAGTGTTGGTCCGCCTAGTTTAGAGCAAAATGGCTGTGAACTCTAAGAAGTGTTGACCATCTGGGAGGTTTGAAAAGGGAAAATACACCTTAAATCAAACTGAAATGATAATATATTTGGCTTTAATTAACAGCTAAGCTATTGTATAGGCTTTTATAAATAATCGAGTATTTCCAACAATTTAACCGAGAGTAACAGCGTAGTTATAATTATGCTTTGGTGTGAGATCCTTAATTATTTAGAAGCCTGAAAAATGACGCATATGTTTAATTGACGGCAAAAGTAACACTCTTTCCCCCCTCACACCATGCAAAACAGCTTCTCAAAAGCTACAACAACACTTTAAAATGTGTTACTTTCAAAAGCCGCAGATGAAATGCATGCAGGGGAGAAAAAGAGCTTTATTATAGCAACTTCCTTTACGTTGCAGCTTATTAAAAAGTGTAGTATAAACTTCCTTGGGGTAAATTAGGTTGATTAACTGGGATAATAAGGCACTTTCTAGCAGTGAATGGCCCTCTTGAGAGCTTTTAGAAACACATGGAAAGTACTAAACTGTACTGTAAAAATACTCTGTTACAAGTACAAGTCCTGCATTCTAAAATCTTACTAAGTATTGGCATCAAAAAATACTTAACGTACCAAAAGTAAAAGTATTTACTTTGCTAAATGTCCCATTTTAGAATCATATATAAAGGACTTCTTGATGCATTAATGTCTTCATCAAAGGTGGAGCTACTTTATATTTTGCTGCCAGATATCTTAACCTATAAATCGCTTTCACACCAAGTACTTAGCCGGAATTAGTCCCTGAGGGAGGATTAGGCAAATGAAGCCGCTGACGTCACTTCTTCTTCTTCTTCTGCTTTGGGTTCACAAAACCTTTCGGAGTTTTACGGGGCGTGGTTTGCAATTCGCCCAGCCAATCAGAAATTGTTTGTGTGGCCGACACACCCACGAACCATTTCCTCCTCAGGAAAGTACTACCTCTCTAGCAGGGACTATCTTGGGGAGAAAAGGTTCGCGCAAACTATAGGGACTAGTTCCAGATCCTTTTTGGTGTGAAACCAAATGAAACCTCATCTCCACCGCTCCCATGTTTTCTTTCGTGTTGCCATAAGTTAGTCTCTCTGCGTTTCTGCGCTGGGCTAATGCTAAAGCTAATAATGCTAATAATGCTAATAATGCTAATGCGAGGATAATAAAATGTCGGCTTCACAAAACCTTTTGGGAGTTTTACGGGGCGTGGTTTGCAATCCGCCCAGCCAATCAGAAATAGGAACCTTTTTCTAAGTGGGAAAAGTACTGCGGTGTGAACGCGGCTATAGTTTGTTTATTAGTTCATTTACAGTTTATTTAGCCTGTGAAGTAGCTAATCATGTTAATTAGTGTAGTGGAGTAAAAACTGCAATATTGTAGTACCATACAATCAAAATACTAAAGTAGCATTCAATCAAAATACTCAAATAAAAGTAGCCCGAAATAGTATATGTACACTTCACTACATTACACCACTTGCAGAAAAAACACACTCGAGCATCAAACAAGCCACAGTGATCTTTTAAGTAACCCGAAATAAAAACAGCTACGAGGCAGAACTCAACAATCACTAAGAACTCACCGCTGTGTTATTACTCACCATGCAGTGGGAACACAAATCCCATTAGCCTGTGATATTATCCATGTTTTCCCTCTTGATCTCTCTACTCCTCTCTCTAGTGACTTCACAGTGACGCTCTCTCTGCTTTGTGTGATTATGAATGAAAAGAGGAACATGACTCACAGACGAGAGCAGCAGTCCCACTCACAGACCACAAACACTTCTTGGTACATTGCGTATACATGTAGCAGGTATATTTGATTATATCTCTGAAGCACAACCCTTACCTGGTGGATCTGCATGAGTCATAGCAACGAGGCGGAGGAAGGTGGTGGATCTGTGGTCAGGCTTTGACCCTCGCTTGAATGTGTTTAGAGATAAACAGATCAATGTATGGAGACTGTATACGCAGAGGAGGAGGAAACTCACTCTGCACAATGCTGATTGACGTCATATTGTGTCCTTGGGCAAGACACCTCACACCTCACCCCACAGCTCATTATGGGCTTCCGCTTTTAACTTATTACATCTAACCAGCAGCCAATCATTCCACTGCAGTCAAACTTGAAATGTGTTCTCCTCTCTCCTGCAGTCAGCCCTCATTTCAGCAGAGGTGGGAAGTAGTGCAGTACAAATACTTCGTTATTGTACTTAAGTACATTTGTCTGGTATCAGTACTTTACTCCACTACTTATTTT
>NW_011340342.1:0-3794 GCF_000735185.1 Notothenia coriiceps | reverse complement strand
CTCTCTTCATCCTGGAAATCATCACTTTTCATCTTGCTTACCCGTGTCATACTGCTCCCTCAAATAAAACAAACAACTTAGGTATTCTTTCTGTCTTGATAATGCTTATAACTTAAAGGGTACTTGTAAGGTTTGTATGTACGGTACGAGCGCGAGTGTTATGGTTAAAAACTGTTCCTCGACGGCGTCTCTCAACAGGTTGCCCATCACTGTGGCGTTAGCACAGGCGCCGTGGGAATTGTAGTCCTTTTATAGTGCGTTGACTACAGACGTCACAATTAGGTGGCCTTTCTCATCAAATCAAAATACTGGCTCTAACAATATCTACTAAACTAGAGCATACAAATACAGAAAGTAATGTAGTAGGCCTGTTATACTGAGTGATATATATTGTACACACACTGCTCTGCTTTCTGCACAGACCTCGCGTTGCGATGAAAGCAGTTACTAATATAATATCCAAGGGATGCATGCAGAGCTGTCATTGGCTGAGATAAGTCCGGCCGTGCGTCACGCCTCCACCGTTCCCGGAAATGCATCCGCGGAGGAGCCGTGGAGGAACCATCAGTGTATCCTCGGTTATAGCTCCTCCAGAGAGCCTCCTCGACGCTCGATCCTCGGTCTTCGGTGTACATTTAGAGAAATTAGATGTCCTTCAAAATGGCACGCTGAAATTAATTTCCGGGTCACTACCGGAGGACCGAGGAGTCGAGGAGTCGAGGAGTCGAGGAGGGGAAATTTGAGTATTGAGAAACCTCTACTGTGTTCAACTCTGTGTTCAGAGCATTTCAAGGTGAAGCTTTATTCCTGATGAGGCTTTTTAAATATTCCTAAAATCCCCTATTGAATAACAATAAGCAGCTTTCGCCCAACATGTTCCCAAACTTCGGAACAACCAACCAGGAAATATTAGAGGTCACATCAGGAGACATCTGAATAACAATGTTATTGTAGTTTCTCATTTTGTATTATGTTTTTCTTACTATCACTAGGTGGGTTATCTAGGGAGATAGACAGCAGTAAAACAGCGTGAAATGTAAGAAAAAGACAATGAGAAAAATAACAGTAATAAAGGATTGAATATTTAAATGCACTGCTACCAAACTGCGCCTACATTTCCCACAATGCAACTGGATCAAGGATAACTCAGTGAGGGAAATCCGACCACTAACCACGGCTGACATATTTAATAAAATGTATATTTAATCATCCAAATGGCTTATAATGTAATAATATAATTTAAAAGTAATTTGTACTTATTGTAAATATTTGTATGTACCTGGAAAATAATGATTCTATTACGCCATCCCTCTGAACTGAGCCGGAGATTATTTCCAAGTTGAGGAAAATGTAAAGCAACATCTAAACAGACTGTAGTAACGCTTACTCAACGAAAGTTAAAGGTTAAATTCCCTCCGGGGCAATCTGCGCTTCAAACGTATGCTGTCACGTTGCTGAGAGGCACTTTGGATAAAAGCATCTGCCCGACAACACACCGTCAGGTGAAGCTCCTCCGTCTGGAAAATGTCAAACTTCACAGAAACCAAAAATAACCGCTCTGTTTTTAACTTGATGACAACGACAGACCCTGAAGGCAGCTTCGCCCCGGTCCAATGGGATTTCTCCATGTGATTTCGGATTATTGCAGAAAAAATCTCTCTGTCAAACGAACGTTTATGATACTCCACATATTAACACCACTTTATGATTTCTGAAGTCAAAAGCTAATGTTGGGCTATAAAGGAACTACAGCACGGTCACATGACTTCACGTCACCACCGCTAAGCTAAAGGTGGCTAATGTTGGGCGTGATAACGTTTAGTCGTCTCATTTAGACACTTGTTAGCAACCGCCGTTTTTTCAATTCCCCAATATTTACTGATGTATATTATGTTGTAGAGTGCATCTCTTCAGCTTGTGTTAACCACAGACCTTTTTCCAGGCTAACAACCAAAAACACATTCAGGAAACCATTGACCTACAACAGGAGTTGTTGAACCTGAACACTAAAGGCAACAGGAGACAAAACGGATCAGATTGATGGTAAATGGACTCACAGAGTTCAGGTTGAATCCCAGATCAGCAACCACCACGATGGGAGGCAGCCGCTTGCTCTTGGCGAGGTGGAAGCTCTCGGGGAACTCGTTCTTCTTGTAAACCGTCAGATTGGGCGCCTTGGACAGAGCGTCAAACACGTCCTGCTCCTTCCCGGGCCGCGGCGTCAGAATACCGAACCCTCCGTAGTCCAGGATCTCGAAGCTGTTGAGCTGGACCAGGTTCAGGTACTTGTTGAGGACGAGCTCCTCCACCTCCGGACGCTTCTTCACCGTGGTCATGCCGTGGTCGGAGGTGAGGATGACGTTCAGGCTGTCGCTCAGGTGGAGGCGGGCGATAGATTCCCGCAGGTATCCGATGGTGCGGTCGATCAGCCGGATCATGGTCTTCCTATCGGGGTGGTCGGGTCCTTTTGTTGAACAGCGCAGGATGGACCCAAGTGCAGACAGACAAATGTTTAACTGAAAATAACCTTATTCAATGCAAACAGACAAGAACTGTCTTTCCCTCTAATCACAAAAAGAACCCACAAAACTCCACCAGAAAACCAGAACTTAAATACAAATATGACCAATCAAGATGACAAGACACAGCTGAGGAGGATAAAACACCAGGGAAACACAATCAGGCAATCACACAGGAGGGAACACAGAGACAGGAGACAATTGCAGACATGACAGACAGGGGGTGAACAACCTTCAAATTAAAACAGGAAACCGACAGACTGTGATAATTTAAAAATGAAACAGAAAACAAACAGATCCTAACACCTTTGTTGTGTCCCACTCGGTCCGGCTCTCCGTAGTACAGCGTCACCAGGTGGAAGTCCTCCTCGGAGAACCAGCTCAGCACCGTGTCGATGTTCTGCTTCCACTCGGTCTCGTTGGCGGGCCGCGGGTCCTCGACCACCACCCGGTTCACCGCCTGCCCGCTGTAGTTAACCGCGCCGCCCGGGAAGTAGAAGGAGCCGGTCTTCAGACCCTGAAACACAGAGGAAGAAAACAGACTGACTGGGCATTTCAACCAAGACAGGTGCAGCCAGGGCGTGGTTACTGCAGGAACCTTTACATCCAGAAACCTTTACTGTGATGGAAACTTCTGGAGCAATGGAGACTCAGGGAGATACGAGGAGAGCTGGAGCTTTGATGGCAAACACTGATGGATTATTTGGAGCTTCGGACGGAGAATTCACAAGACATGTGCTCTGTTTCTGAAGATCTCGACCCCAGACCCATGTATTTAGCTCTGAGAGAAGAATCAACATGCTGCCTAACAAGATAAATCACTGTAACCTCTATCAGCTGACGCCAACAGGCAGGAGCAGGGAGACACTGAGAGCAGCCCAAGGTGCAGCTGCTCAGTGAGGACCGACTGATCAACTGGGTCAGAGTTATGGGCCTAGGAAAATATTTCCCCAACAATTATAAGGACTTTTGTTATCCAATAGGGAATTGGAACCCCGGTGCATTCTGGGCTGCTGTTCAGCATGTCGTCGGACACTTCTTGAAATATGGAATTCTTTTTTTTTATTTTCTCTTATAATCCCACTTTTTTCTTGAAATATTTCCACCTTGGTTTGTAATTGAGGTGCTTTAGCTCCTGCTGTAGTCCTTTAAATCCCGCTGACCATGAGATGGCAAAAGTACACACATCCTTTACTCAAGTAGAAGTACACACATCCTTTACTCAAGTAGAAGTGCAGATACTCGTGTTTAAAATACTCTGGTGAAAGTAGAAGT
>NW_011340341.1:0-4725 GCF_000735185.1 Notothenia coriiceps | reverse complement strand
AACACATCGGCAAGATCCGGCTTACTTTGAGCATGTGTTTTAAACAGTTTAATCCCTTTGTGAATTGTTTCCACTTCCGTCGTCCTTTAATTTCTTCATACAGAGGGAATCCAAATGAATGAATCCTGAGTCCAATAACCATCAAAGTCAAATCAAATCAAGTTTTGATTTATATAGCACATTTATAAACGATTTTTGGTCGAGCCAAAGTGCTGTACATATAATAAAAATAGCCTAAAGTAGAAGTCACTCCAATAGTGCTCCTTAATTAGGCTTTCATCCTCCTTTAACAAAATACTTCACATTCATCCAGTTTGTGACAGCAGTTGTATCATTTTTGAGACTTTGAAACTTTAATTACCGCTGTTGTTCCAACAGGAGTCATTTGGGGGGGCTCTTGGGAAAAAAGGTTGGGAACCACTGCTCTACAAGGCCCGCTAGTTGACTGGCTCGAGACAGAGGATCTAGATCAGGGGTATTCAACTAAAATTCAACGAGGTCCAGTTAGAGAAAATCTCCCCATGCAAAGGTCCGGAACATCAAAATGTCTAACTTGCTTTATGAATTAGTGTGATATATATTGAAGTAGCCTGTAGCTTTATCAACGTCTGCATGTAATCAACAACTGACTGCCAATCAAATAAAGAAAGTACAATTCAAAAACAACAATATTTATTGTCAATTAACATTGAACTATACAGATATACAGTAAAATACTGTGGATATGTGTAATGTTCCCCTCGGGCTGCATTTAAACATAAAATGGAGAAAATAAATAAAATAGTTGGTTAGCTCATTGGTTAGCCTCGGCTAGCCTGCCCTGTAACGATATTTAGTTTTAATTTGATGATCCTGGTGGACTGATCATATCGGGCTCTGAGACTGCTTATTTGACCTCAGTTCTGGCTTGAGAGGAAATGTTTGGTCAAACACTTTTAATGAGCACCACGGTCTCTGAACAAATGAGAAACACTGGCTCTGTGCTCCCATTGGGCAGGATGAACATGAATGAGTCCACTCAGGGTTAAAAGCTCTGTTCTCACTGTCCACTTCCCTCTTCTTGGAGAGCGCCATGTGTAATTATTATCTACAGAAGGTCCAGTTGTGATAGACACGGTTCGCCACTCCTATACACACTACATGCCTATCCTCTGAAATTAAAAGGACATTTTCAGATAAATTCTAGTTCACTTCATTGTCAACACTAGTCTTGACCATTTAAAATGTATATTACTGTTAATTAATGGATACATTAGGCACATACTTACTCTGTTGCTGTTATGACACGTGAATGTTCCTTCAGGGATTCATAAATGTCCATCTTATCTTATACCATATGCCATCTTTTAACTGCAAGCTGAATAAAACCACCACTTTCTGTGTTCATAAACATTCTCTCATGTTGCAAGTACGTTTAAAACAAGGTATGCTATTCAAATAACGTGGGAATTATGAATCAGACGGAGTTAACCTTGGGGGTGTCGGATAATAATCTGTTTCTAATATAATTTGATTCAGTGAGAGAGATGGAAGAGGTCAGCGCTGACTCATATATTGGATCCCTTTTGTATTACTGTGCTATATTCCAATTACATTTCTCAGAGGACGTAGAGTCCCTGACAAAATATTCATTATTTCTTAGATAGTTAAATGAGAAAAACAGATTTGTAATTCAGATACGAATGATGTCACAAAGTTATTGTGCAACTCTTGTGGGTGGGAGCCACTCAAACTAATCATATCCTCATGTGGTATACTGTTTCTGAATCAACAATGAAACTCCTGCTGTATCTATAGCTAGTTTAATAACGATCATAGTGTACTCCATTTCTACACTACTGTGTTTTTACCCTTAAATACTGTTTATACTCTTGTTTTTTATATCCGTCTTATGTGTATTCTTACAATTTACTCTACATTACACTGCACTTTACTGCTTCTTTTGCACTTCTGGTTAGATGTTGACTGCATTAGTTCAGGGGAATCTAATCTAATAAAATGTAATGCTCATCCCCTTTTCTCCTTGGCCAAGTTTCCAAAAACCTTCAGTGTATGACATCAAGTGGCTCTCTTGCGGTGTCTTTGGTCTCCAACACCCTAGTGTGTGACCCGGTACTTTTTATGTAGCACTCAAAATGGTTTGGCTACTCCAAAGCTAAAGTCCTCTGAGCGTGTATCTTTGTAGTTGCTTTGGATAAAAGCATCAGCAATGTTACTCTGCTCATATTGGATTTCGTTCACACTCTGCACCGATACACTGATGTGATGTGTGGTGGTGCCACTGGAACACATCCTTGTAGATCTAAAAGCCTTGGTTTTTCAGAATAATTTTGACTGATGTTTCACGCATCAGATACTATACTGTCCTTCAGGGAAACATCTGCTTGTCTCAGAGTTTGAGTCTCTGTGTTGCTAAAATAAAACACAGCAGACCTTGAGTTTATATCCGACAGACAGCCGGTCTGTTCTCTTTGTGTCTCACTGGGTGTGTTTTGTGCATTTAAATATGTTTTAGTGGGCTCGTTCTCAGCTAAGTGTTGCTTAGGGACTACCCAGACCATAACGTCTACCATCCCCTTTACACTTTATAGAATAAAACGGATCAAACGGCCTCACCAGAAGCCTGTTTGCGGCTTGTTGTTTGCGGCTTGTTGTTTGCTGCTTGTTGTTTGTTGCTGTTGTTCTGTCAGGCTTGAACACTAGATGGCAGCAGTGTGACAGTCTCATGGTTTGGGCGGGCCTCGAGATGTTATTATTTCACATAAACAGAATAATACCATGTTACTTTGCACATTGAAAGGCATAGCTGTTATATTGGAGCATCATTGTCCGATGTGACCACTCCACAAGAAAGACTTTGAATGTGTACCTGAATAACTACGACACATTGTGTGTACTGTGTCCTTGCCCTCCTTTATAATAACACTGTGTGCTGATGGAAATGTTAACAATGGGATTCAAGCTTATTCCCCTGCTGGTGTCATTCATATCAGGACCATTTAAAGCCCCATCTGAATATATTTAGCTTCTAAAAAACACACTGCATACTTCAGGCTCTTGTACATTTACAAAAGGCTATTCAAAATACCACAAACAGATTGATCACATTAGGTGCTCGACAGCCTCTCCCAAAACATTTTCTCATCAGATACACACCCTGTTAGGCTCATTACTGGCTGTGAATGGCTGTAAGATGAGGCTGTTTGATTGATGTGACGCTTGACCGAGTCCCGCAGGAAATGAACGTGAAGCTGCGCACGTGCACTTAAAAAGAGAACCTCTGAAAATGTAATTTCAGAACCCATTTCCTCCAATTTGAGCCATTATTGAATGGACCGCTGGCCCCATGCTCTCACATTGTCTCATAGTGTGTGTGTGTGTGTGTGTGTGTGTGTGTGTGTGTGTGTGTGTGTGTGTGTGTGTACGTGTACGTGTACGTGTGTGTGTACGTGTACGTGTACGTGTGTGTGTACGTGTGTGTGTGTGTGTGTGTGTGTGTGTGTGTGTGTGTGTGTGTGTGTGTGTGTGTGTGTGTGTGTGTGTGTGTGTGCGTGTGTGTGCGTGTGTGTGTGTGTGTGTGTTATCCTCCAGCAAGGGGAGAAGTAGGAGGGAGTGGATCAATCTCAGGCTTCCCATAAGGGTTTGTACTTTTCCCGGGAGAAGTGGAGGCTCTTGTTTGCATTTCCTTGCTCATTAGGAGTTCTGTGCAACCCTAAGACCTTTGGGGTGGGGGGGGCGACTCACCCTGTCTCACCCTGTCTCACCTATCCTCACCCTCCTCTAAAGGTAATCTCCTCTCTCCCTGATATTCTAATTTCTTTATTCGTTACTCACCCTCGCTCTTCCCATCTTGTATTCAGTCTCCACTAAACCACCCCGACTCCATTTCTTTCCAGATATCCTTTTAATACTTCTTAGATTATGCTGGAGTCTTTCAGCTGCCTCCTCTCATCCGTATTTTCATATTCAAACTTCTCTCCCCTCCCCTCCCGTGTGAGTCCCAGTGGATCCACTTCTATAATTAATCTGGGCCTCTCCTGCTTATCCTCTCCTCCTCTCCTCCTCTCCCGTTTCATCCTCTCTCTGCAGTCACCTTACTGACCCCCCCCTTTTAACCTTGTCATCTTAAATAACCCTCTCACCACCGCCTCCCCCCCTTTGCGTCTCTTCAGCCTCCCTCTAACCTTCATTTCCTCCCTGTCTTTCACCTCTTAACCCACTTACCGCCCACCACAGCGCTCACATAGTCTCCAGTAGGAAATCTTTCCCCTCTTTTCAGCAGTTTCACTCCAAATGCAACTGCAGTGTTATAACCTGCATGCCCCCCTATCCAGTTGCACTCTCTTCACCCTAACCCTTCAAACTTTTTCTTCTTCTGCTACTTTTTTCTTATTCTACAAAAAGTTGAGGAGGAAGTTTTTGTTTTTGTAGCATAATCAGAATTCCTTTATTCGTCTCAAAGGGGGAAATGTACATTTTGACAGCAAAGTATACATAAAGACGAAGACAATAAAACACTATTATATACAAAGTTATGCTCATAGTAGGGCTGCTCAATGAATCGTATTTTAATCGCAATTACGATTTTGGCTTGCAACGATTATGAAAACAACGTAATCGAAATAAAACGATTTTTTTTTTTTTTTTTCATTTTTTTTTTTTTTTGGTTTTTCAGTTTAATTATACTTAAAGTTCAGGGTAATCAACTGTTAAAAACATACTGTT
>NW_011340340.1:0-7505 GCF_000735185.1 Notothenia coriiceps | reverse complement strand
TCAACAAGTTTGACTACATTGAAAGACAGAGGAGGGACAGTATGTGCATTCTTAATGAACATACTTTGTATTTTGTATGTGTCAGGGAGGTGTTATGCTAAAGGTCCATGATGACAGGCACAGTGAGTTCAGGATGAAGTGTTCTTACTGTCTGGTTCAACCTGTTCCTGGGGATTCGGCTCAATTTAGACAGGTTAGACACAGCCAATAGTAAATCATCAACTTTAATATAACTAGCACAAGGTTACTAGCTACTCCCCAGAAATGGACTGACTGGTCTGTGTGTGCTGCACAGAGGTCACAGTTGTGTTTTGTTCCTGTTCTGTTGTTAAAGAGTGATTTTTCTTCGTTCATAGTATAAAAGTAAATCAATTCATATCAGTCTGTATAAGAAGTTGTAAGAAAACATTTAGGAAAAAATATATGACTTCTTATTTACTCCTTAAAATAGCACAATGTTATTAAACCAAAAATGTTACCCTAAAATAAATAATACAAAGCAAACTGAATACGTATTTATTTTTGTTTTTCTTCTTACAGGTGGGGCTGAAAGACTCGACCCCCGTTGAGCTGGAGCATCATGGCTGCAGGTGTGACATGTGTTACTCTCCTGCTCCAGCCACATGACTCCCAGTGGGTCCCCAGTACTCAGCTGTACAGAGCAAAGCAGCAGTGGAACAAACCAAGAACTATGGCAAGTCTGAGAATAATGTCATTTTAATTTAAATACTAAAACTACACACTCATCATGTCTCATACACACATCATCTCATCATTTCTATATATTGCTTAAACCCAGTGTGTAAAACCAGGCCCTGTAGAGAACATGGCTGGGATGTCCGCAATCCAAAGCAGAGAACAATGTCAGAGAAAGTAAAGTGAGAGATTAGTAGTTATGTGAAAGCAAGCTATGCACACAGAATAGCTTATGTGTTGATGTCTCTGAGAGCTGAGAGCTGCTGGATCTGTCTGCCCTCAAAGTGCCAGGGATCTACAAGGACTTCACTGTAACTGTGTTAACATTGTAAACTAGGCAGTTTTTCAATCCGCAACACCTACTGGTTAAAGCACGTTATTACATGTTTAGAGTCATTGTAATGTAGATTGTGTTGCTTTTTAATGACTGTTTTTAAATGCCTTTTTCTTAATGTCTTTTTGTAAAGCACTTTGAATTGCCTTGTGTTGAAAGGTGCTATATAAATGAACTTGCCTTGCCTAAGGTCTGCAGCATGTTTTGTTGAATGTGTTATATTTGATGAAAACAATTAAATATTAAGAGTACATACAAAATAGGGGGAAGGTCAATGATAGAAATATAGAATATAAAATTTCAAGAAGATACTGTAAATGAGATCTACAATAAACAGTTATAACAAGATATTAATAGGAGCATGTGCAAAACATACAAACTAATTAACCGTTATTAACATTAAATAATACTTTAAGTTAGGTCTTCTTTGAAATAAGCAAAACGTTTTGGGGGTATCTAGATAAATATTAAGCCTGACAAAGTGTCAGGATAGGAGGAAAACCAGGACCCAAATGCAGTTAAAAAAGACAAAAAGGTAACAAAAGGCGACTTTTATTAAAACAAGCCGATGACAGAAAAAACAAGATACCAATAAACACTAACAAACTGGGGAGCACATGAAACAGGAGAAACGGGAGCACGCAGGTAACATGGTAAGGAAAGACGACGATCAGACAAGGAGCACAAGACTAAATACACAGCAGGGTAATCACAGGAGAAGACACAGCCAGGTTGGGGAGGCAGAAACACAAGGGCAACAGGTGAACACAATGAGAACATTTGAATACATTTAATTAATATAGCGCTTCTCATCTGCCAAGACAAATCTCGAAGCGCTTGCCATAGTGCTTGGTTTGTACCGCTGCTCTGCTCTGCACAGCTGAGTACTGGGGACCCACTGGGAGTCATGTGGAGAGACACACGTCACACCTGCAGCCATGATGCTCCAGCTCAACAGGGGTCGAGTCTTTCAGCCCCACCTGTAAGAAGAGAAACCAAATAAATACGTATTCAGTTTGCTTTGTATTATTTATTTTAGAGTACGATTTTGGTTTAATAACATTGTGGTATTTTAAGGAGTAAATACAAAGTAATATCTTTGTTCCTAAATGTTTTCTATACTTACAACTTCTTATACAGACTGATATGAATTGATTTACTTTCATACTATGAACGAAGGGAAATAACTCTTTAACAACAGAACAGGAACAAAACACAACTGTGACCTCTGTGCAGCACACACAGACAGTCAGTCCATTACTGGGGAGTAGCTACTTTGTGCTAGTTATATTAAAGTTGATGTTTTACTATTGGCTGTGTCTAACCTGTCTGAAATGAGCCGATAACTAAGACAGTAACAACACTTCATCCTGAACTCACTGTGGGGCCTGTCTTCATGGACCTGTAGCATAACACCCTGACTCATACAAAATACAAAGTATGTTCATTAAGAATGCACATACTGTCCCTCCTCTGTCTTTCAATGTAGTCAAACTTGTTGAAGAAAAACAATAAGTTTAACGTTACAGAAATAAAAGCTTAATTACTCACCCTCCTAATTGTAGACGTAACTTCACAAGTACAACTTGAAACATTTCTCCCGCTTGCTGCTGGGTGCAGGTGAAAGTAGAGCGAAAGTTCTGTTCACATCGCTGACATTTGTCACAGGTAAATCTTGCAGGTATGCAACAAACATGACGTTGTCACACAGCGACAAGCTGGACACTGGTCAGCGAAATAAAGTGGGGGGCCAAGGGTCGTCAGACTTATGGGTCCTTTACAGCATTGCCATTATATCTTTGTGTCTTTTATTTTGAAATATGTTCTTTAACTTCCGGTCCACCGGGCTTTTTTTTCTTCATTCTTCAATACAAAACGGAAAATTGAATGAAGTTGTTATCAAAAACCAAAACCAGACCGTTTTTTAAATTAGGTCTTCTTGTTATCCGTTTTTTTATTCAGACAACGGCTTTGGTTTCCCGTAAGGCTGGTATTTTTGTTTTTTTGGTTCAAACGAAAAAAATCAAACGTACAGACTTTTTTTGATTGGGTTTTCTCGTTATCCGTCTTTGGATTCGGACAACAAAAGCCGGAAAACGGCTTTGGTTTTCCGTTTTTCCGTTGTAAATAAAAAACGGAAAAAGGCCGGTATTTTCGTTTTTGGGTTTTGGTTTAAACGAAAAATCAAACGGACAAAAAGTACACGGACCCTTTAGCAGCTTTGAGAACACTTAAATGACAATAATTATAAAACACATTATATATTATTTTGAAATGGACCAATCTGCACAATGACTAATTTTACTTTTGTTACTTTAACTATATGTTCATGCTAATGCTTTTGTACTTTTACTTGAGTAACATTTTGAATGCAGGACTTTTACTGTAACAGAGCATTCCTACACTCTGGTACGTTTACTCGTACAAGATCTGCGTACTTCTACCACCTCTGGTAAAAAATATCTAGTATAATCATTACCAATAGCATTCTGATGAAGGGACTCTGGTCTCTATGTGATTAAGTTCCCAGTATTGCCAGAGGGGGCAGCAGAGTTCAGCTGATCTCTCCCCCGCTGCTGCGCCTCCTCCGCCGGGCTCCAGCTTCTCCTCCGCTCTGCTCCAGCTCCGGGCTTTACCTCCAGCCTCCGTAGATCAGTAGCTCAGTAGCTCCATAATCTGCCAATGCCTCTCCACCTCCCTCTCTCTCCAGCTGTAAAGAAGAGAGAGAGAGAGAGAGAGAGAGAGAGAGAGAGAGAGAGAGAGAGAGATAGATAGAGAGTGTGTGTGTTCGCACCCTCCCTTCCAAACTCCTCCTCCTCTTCTACCGAGCCTCTCCGTCAGTCCTCCCCGGCAGACGGAGCAGACCTCCGGGAAGGCAGCGTGGATTGTACCCCACCTCGCATCAGTGTGAATGGGATTGAATAATGGAGCCTCTGTCTGCATAGTTACTGGAACTTATTCCTCCCTCCGGACAGAAGGAAACTAACAGCGGTGTGTCTTGTTGGGATTTCTCTTCTCTTTTTTTCTTTTCGGGATCAAACCCCGACCAAGGAGGTTTTGGGGAGAGGAGAGGTTGTTTCATCCCTCTCTCTCCTCCTCATCCTCCTGACTCAACATCCTGCTTTTTTGTTATTTATTATATATTTTGAATTGATACTTGGGTTGTGCGGAAGATCTTTTTAACCAGACACCAGCAGGATCTGCGGGTGGTGGTTCCGGTGGTTCCTCGGGCTGTTCGGGACCGGAGCGGGGCAGCATGGAGCCGGGTTCGCTAGGATGTATGGATGATGTTTGGGGGCTGATGGAGCGGAGGAGAGGGGGGACAGGAGGTCTGTACCTGCTGCTGCTCTGCTGGCTGCTGGCTGCTCTCACCGCAGCGCAAGGTGAGTCGCAAACCAATAAAGCATATGCTGATATCAAGTGTGTGTGTGTGTGTGTGTGTGTGTGTGTGTGTGTGTGTGTGTGTGTGTGTGTGTGTGTGTGTGTGTGTGTGTGTGCGTGCGCGCGTGCCGGTTGCCGCAGACCAAACGAGAATTGACACATTTGTTGCTTCACTGAAAAAACTGAAAATTGACTTTAATTAAATGTATTATGTCAACACATGTCATATAAATGTATGAGGTTAGTTGAAACATTAATATTAAGTTGAACCAAATATTTGCTATTTAAACTGAATATTAGTGCTTTCAACTAACCTCATTAATTAAGTAAGTAATTAAAGTCAATGTTTCAGTTGCTCAGTATTCTCCTGGTCTACTGCTGTACAAATCCTAACCCGGCAGGGATCGGTTCTGGCCGGGTGGATCTCGGTTGATCCGGGCTGCAGATCAGATCAGCTGCAGGCTGTAAGCGGCTTATTCTGGGTCTCAAAGGTTTCTACTGTGCTTCAGCAGGTTCCAGGCTGGGGTCCTGGCTTGGCTTCTACTTTGAACAGCGTTTAGTGAATTTCAGTGGATTTTTCTCCTACCTTCCATCACCTAAAACATCATATTAACCGTGACTGATCAGGCTGAGGATTGGCATTCTGATCAGGTTTGGGGTTTGATATTTATGTGGTTGATAATTAGTCTGGTTAACATGAGTTATGCTACTCTGATCATGTTGTTTATACTTCCAAAAAGACTAGGCTTGGTTTGTCTGACTGAAATTAACCAGGTTTTGCTAGACTTGACCAGGTTAGCAGAGGTTGTTATGTGTTTGATGCTTTACCATATCACACCTTACATCACCTTCTCCTGAAGCTTAGTGTTCTCAGAGTTTTACCTTCAACTTCTCATGAAGCAACGATGACTGGTCAGGTTTAGGACGCTGATTTTCGACAGATCCATTGATACTTTATTGATCTCAGAAGAAGGCTACATGCCATGTAAATCACACAGCAAATGGAAAAGCAGTGTGAAAAGGTGGGAAAAGCGGTGGTGGCGAAGTCCATAGGGACTTGGCTTGGGAACCGGAAGGTCACCGGTTCAAGTCCCCGAAAGACCAAGTGCTACCAAAGTGTCCCTGAGCAAGGCACCGTTCCCTACACTGCTCCCCGGGCGCGGTACATAATGGCACTGCTCTTAACACTAGGATGGGTCAAATGCAGAAGGTACATTTCCCCTCTGTGGGACGATTAAGGGTATAACAAATAAATAAAAATGGCTCAAGATCATACGTACAAAAGAAAATAAACTATAAAACCATGCCATCCTTAAATGTATCAATTGAATGTTTGCTGTGCATGATATGTCTAATTTAAGTTTCCATGCTGTTCATTTAGGTGCAAGATTGTCAGGGATATAATTAACTTTGACCATCTACTTTACCGGTTGTATTTCTAATGGTTTGTACTTGGTTTGACTGTGCAGATTTGCATTGGTCATGAATATTTTTGATTTGATTTATTCAGAAATGAACAGCATTACATTATATACAGTATATACAGTATATAGGTGATTTTTAAATAAATAGATGGTTCAGTCCACTTTAGGAAATCCCAAAGCATTGTTAGAGAATCACTGTTTTTTTATTTGCTTTATGATTTAGATTTTTGTGTGTGTCTCCTGCTGTAAATACATTCAGTCCAATTTCAATTAGGCTAATTGATTAATTGATGGCAAACACACACACACAAACACACACACACAAACACACACACACAAACACACTAACAATAACAGAAGCACTCCACCTGTACCATTCATGAAACCTTAAACGCTGACATTTTACGGAACAGCACACATCACACGTTCCTACTCACTCTGACAGCTCCGATTGGTCTTTGCTTGGAAATAAGATCTCCAGGCTGTTGGTCCTCCATGGCACCCAGCCTATGGTCTGGTCACTCCAACATAGAGATGGTATTTAGAAATGTGAAATCAGGTGATTCCAATGGTATTGAGAATAACTTTGGTAACTGCTAGCCTAAGAGTTATACAAGGAGGTGTAGCTACAGTATGTCATGTTCCCTCAACTTCTGCTGAACTCTAAACTGTAAACTGCTACTCAAAAGAAGCAGTGACCTTTAACCCTTGTGTTATGTTCACATTTCGCACCCTTTGGTAATGTTCGGGTCAAATTAACCCGGGACATATTTCAGGGTTTAAAAAGAATACAGAACTAAATTCAACATGCACAATTCCTTATATATATTGTCTTTAACTCATTCCCCAACAATATAAATGAAATATATGATTAGTTTTTGAAAATACTCTTTGCTAGATGAAATTTAACAATGGAAGTGTCCATCGTTTTTTGTGATAAAAATGTAATTTATGTTAAAAAAAAAAATACGCTGCAATAACGTAACCAGATGAGTGATTACAGCACCCGGTAACATTTTACACACATTTGTATCATACAGATGCAGGACTTACACACGCCTGTTATCTAACCGACAGGTCCGCACGCACTCTCCAGCCGAATCTCTAATAAGCATTCATTCACAAACTAAATCAAGAGACCTTTAAAGAGCAACTTCCAGGTTAAAGACACCAGTGAATAAATGTGTAGGAAAATGATGAATACACTAGATTTTCAAAAAAATATACAGAAATATACACGACAGTGACATCTGGCGTTGTTTTTGTAAGACATTTTCACTTCCGCATAAAAAAGCCTCGGCACGTGACCTCCCGCGTGTGACGTAACACGGGGGACACAAGGGGGAGAGCGGCCGGTGTAACGTATTAATAAACATGGATCCCAATGCTAGTTTAGACACAGAAGAAGTTGAACATGAATATTCGAATGCATATGACGGACCACAACCTTATAATTATGAGCCTGCTGGGCGTCCAAGAGACCAGGAGCAGCCAAAGATTAGAAGAAATAACGGCCATCGGAGAGAAATTGAGCTGTGGTGTGAGGAGAACGAGTGGAGAACTGGGCAGCTATCTTGGTGAGTGACCGGCGTTAGCTACAGAATGTTAGCTAACGTCACATCACAACATTGTAAAGTTAGCTATCATATATCAGGCACACAGGGGATAGG
>NW_011340339.1:0-7576 GCF_000735185.1 Notothenia coriiceps | reverse complement strand
TGAAACATGCACTTGTCAAGTTTCACAGCAAATATGGCAGTAGCCATCGATCATCTTACATTACATTACATTGCATTTAGCTGACGCTTTTATCCAAAGCGACTTACGATAAGTATGTTTGAATAACAGGATGCATCCGAGGCTGCATGTGTTTCAGAGACATCAGAGGCCTGTACTACGAAGCAGGATTTTCGCTTAGCCGGCTAACTTCAGGGAAAACTCGGGGTTTCCGGTCCTACGAAGCTGGTTCTCTTTTTAGCAGGCTAGATCTCCATGGTAACTTATGCTGATGCGGCTAACCTGCCCCGGAGCAGGTTAGGTTGCAGGCTAAGAGCTCAACTCAGTGAAAGCACTGCCTGCTGACCAATCAGAGCTCAGTGTGCGGAGTTTAAAGCGATCAAGTCATATTACAGGAGAAAGGAAATACAGAAAAGCTGCCGTTGCAGGAAAGACGGCCGGCAAAAATCACCGACTGTGTGAACGTGAACATTAATAGAATATCACCTCCCATCTTCAGAGCAATCTGACTATTATAACATTAGCGTTAAGAAAGCTTACTTAAATATCTGCCACAACATAAGTAACCGGATCAGAGTAACATTAAGTACAGTCCGCGGCATATCACATCATAATGTATCATATATCTCCTTATCTGAGTCAGCTGAGCCGTATGGCCGTGCAACACTCACAGTGTCACATACTGTATGCAGAAGGATTATTTTAAGCAACACATTAAGTTGAGGAAACACTCGAGTCAAATGTAATGAAAGTCAGATGGTGTCTTAGACGGGGCAGTGATATCATAAACCTGTTAATGTACGCATTCAAACACTTGTTCTGTTACCAGCTGTATTCACCTTGCAGGTGCAGCTATGTGGCTTTGATCCTGGATAAAGTGTTTAAGTCATGGATGTTTAAAGTTTAACTTCTTCATATGTCTAATATTAAAATGAATACCTGTGTGTGATCCCTGTCAGGAACTCCTGGGAGTGCCGGGGTGAGAGGGATGACGGGCTTCTCCGGGCCGCGAGGATTCACCGGCGTTCAAGGGATCAAGGGTGAGTTCAAGACTTCACTTCAAACACACCGGCCTCAGGCGTGTTGTTAGCATGTACAGCTACATGCTAGCTCTGACTCGTCACAATCCCTGTGTTCCCTCCGGGTTAAAATATAAAATCATCTGCAACATGCTGGTTACACATTAGTGCAAAAGTAAATATAAAGCTTGATAATAAAATAAGATAATTGGACTCCATGTTTACACATTTTTATCTTTGATTTTATCTTGAATTGTATTAATCTTGTTCTGTTCTGTCCTGTTTTTCATCCTTACCCTGTTGCTGTTAAACTACTGAGCTTATCTTATAGTGACATCACTATGGAACAGGGAAGGATGCAGGTCAGCTCGTCTTGCCTGTGATTTGTTTTGTAATATTTGTTCTGTCTTTGTCTGCGGTTTCAGGTCAGAAGGGAGACCTGGGGGAGAAGGGTCAGAGTGGCGGCACCGGACTCTCCGGGATGAAAGGCTCACGAGGCTACAAAGGTCTGCAGAGATCACTGTACAGATTATGCTAAATGGAAGTCATGACTCGACTGAAATAAAATATAACTGTTTTATGATCTGACACTGCAATACGAAACCATGTCGGGTTTACAAACAGGGGCTCGAGAACCTTCAGATCTACAGGTTCATTGACTATAGAGTCATCCGGACAGAGGTTAGACAGCTAATGTTATGCTAACAAAACAGCGTAATTAATCTTCCAGTACATGAACATATACTGGGAGTAGATGACGTCACATTCCCATTTTGCTATAGCTAAACTGGCTGGGTTCACAAAGACATTTCTAATTGTAATTAATATTAGGGCTGCACATTATTCTATATTTGTGTTGTGTAGCTGCAGAGAGGTCTATATATATATACAGTATATACTCAATTACATCATGTTAATGTACATTTTGTTTCATGATCATACCATCTTCCATATTCCATATTTCGCAAATCATATCTTAATTGCAATTAGTTATTTGCCCCCTAATAGAGCAGCCCTAATGCATGTGTCCTTATTGTGTCTCTAGGAGACAAAGGGGACTTCGGATCTGAAGGCCCCCCAGGACCCCTGGGACCTCAGGGAGAAGACGGTATTTGTCCCGCATCCTGTGAAAGTGTGCCAGGTCCGCCGGGTCTACAAGGCTCCGCAGGACCAGCCGGAGCTCGAGGTCTTCCTGGGGTTCAGGGACCAATGGGACAGAAAGGTATGAAGGGCCCTAAGGGGGACCTGGGAACCCCTGGAAACCCCGGCATGGACGGCCTGAAGGGGGACCAAGGTGAGCAGGGGATGTGTAACTGCACCGATGGGATAAACGGCACAAATGGACTTCCAGGAGATCAAGGGTTCAATGGGGATAAAGGGGACGATGGTGCCCAGGGTGACAAAGGCTCCATGGGGCTTAAGGGCAACAAGGGTGACCTGGGTGTGAGGGGGGTCCCCGGGCCATGCTCAACGCCCATTAAATCTTCATTCTCCGCCGCTCTGGACAGCCCCTATCCTGCTCCAAACTGGCCCATTGCTTTCAATCGAGTCATCCTCAACCTGCAGGGCCACTTCAACCCAGAGATGGGAATGTACACGGCGCCCGTCAACGGCACCTTTGTCTTCAGCTTCAGCTTGGCCGTCTCCGGGAAGCCCGTTGTTGTCGGCTTGTACAAAAACTTCGATCGCATGGCAATGGCGACTGAAGTGAACAACCTGTCCTCCGCCACGATGACCGTCGTCTTGCACCTCGTGTTGGGGAACAAAGTGTGGCTGCAGGTGAAGGACGACAACTTCAACGGCGTGATAGCCGGCGATGATTACATCAGCATTTTTTCTGGGTTTCTGCTGTACCCTGACTCCTGCGAAATGACCATGTTTGGTCGAGAAGGACCAGGTTCTCAAATTATTCCCCCTGAAATGTATGAGGGCAAATTCACCTGGAATAGTTCCTCGCAAGCCACCACGCCTCAACCATAGTCAGTCAGTCGCGGGTAGATGACGCCTCAAGCCAATCAAAACCAATGCATGTTTTAAAGGAGGGGTATTTTGTCACATTATCTACAAAAATAAAACGGTTTTATGATCTGACGCTGCAATAGGATTGAGAATCACGGTGCATTCTCGGCCATTTTGTGAGGGGAGCGTCTATAGCGAGAGAATTCAATATATATCAGCGTTTTCCGCTCATCTGTCAGTGGTTTTGCATCAGAAATGAATAAAGTATGTGTGAAATATAAATACCCTAACACAGAGAAGCTCAGTGCAGGACGTTATTTCAAAAATAAAGGTAATTAATTATGTGTCCGTATGAGTTAAGAGAAGAACGATCACTGTTACTGATGTCGGTCCTCTCTGGTGTTTGGAGTTAGTGTATACACCTGACGCTCATTTAAAAATATTTAGAGGCCCATGTCAATTTTACGAACGTTAGAGCTTTTTGATCTACAGGTTTAATGACTATGCAATAATCCGGTAAAACAGATAAAAACCTGGGGGTGCAAATAAGATCGCAGTTATCCAATTGTATCCATTACAGATTAAAATCGAATCCTCTTAGCGCTGACCATTTTGGTTTTCAGGTGAAACATCTCAACAGCTATTGGATGGACTTCCATAACTTAACTTTTAACCCGCACCATTACACTTTCCCACCTCGTAGCCCAAAATAATCAAATTGTACACAGCATTACCGGTGGTAAATAGCCCCTTAAACTAACCCTAGCCATATTTCAATAACCTAACCCTAATTCAATAACTTAACCCTAATTCAGTAACCTAACCCTAATTCAATAACCTAACCCTAATTCAATAACCTAACCCTAATTCAGTAACCTAACCCTAATTCAGTAACCTAACCCTAATTCAAAAACCTAACCCTAATTCAGTAACCTAACCCTAATTGAATAACCTAACCCTAATTCATTAACCTAACCCTAATTCAATAACCTAACCCTAATTCAGTAACCTAACCCTAATTCAATAACCTAACCCTAATTCAGTAACCTAACCCTAATTCAATAACCTAACCCTAATTCAGTAACCTAACCCTAATTCAGTAACCTAACCCTAGCTATCACCCAGAACAGGTCCCATATGGACGCCCTCTTCGTAGCACGAGATATTCCAATTTTAATCAACATTCTCAGTGGTACGTTTCACATAACTGTATTATGTTAGTTGAAAGCAAAAATATGAAGTTGAACCTCTTTTAACTTAATAGTATTTCTTTCATCTAACCTAATACCGTTGTGAAATGTGTTGATATAATATTTGGTTAAAGTCAACGTTTCAGTTTCTTCAGTTTATCACGTGGTTTAGTAAACTCATAACAGACGGTATTGTGTTGGAGTCTTGGAAAACGAATAACAAATTGAGGAAACAATAAAATAAAATAATTTTTGTTTAAATGCGATTCATTAAGGGGAAATACCCCTCCTTTAAAAGTGGAGATATATTCAGTCTCATGATTCAACACTCACTGAAATAGCAAAATGCACAAATGCTTTTTTGTAATTACTTTAATGAACGGTTAGACCGCTGAGCTGTAGAGGTTCAGAAATAATTAAATGTTTTTAAAGCACTACGAATCCTCTGAGTAAATGTTTTGTAATCCTTGAGTTCAGCGACCTGCAGTTTAGTTTTAGACCCTTAATACTTTCTACCTTTTTAAATGTTGATGATGCGTAACGTTTGATAAAAGTTAATTATTTTAAATTACAAGCAAGGCGGCTGCTTGGATCACAAGCCCTGCAACAACTTCGTCATTTTATTTCAGACAAAAGCAACAGAGTCGAGTTTGAGCAGAGTCACTTCATTCAGTGACGATGGAAAGAAGATCAAACTATGTATAAATATTGAGATTGGCTGATTTGTCTTTAAATGTGCACTGCAAGAAATCACTTGACAGCACAAAGAGGATTAGGACCATCTTCAAAACAGGCCAAGCTGCATCTTCCTTTTAGAAATTGTTATTTGGAAGAGGCAGAAAAGCTTCAAGCCGTTTCTCGCAGATTAGTGCATCTTCCTCAGTGAAGGTAGGGAGCACAATGGTGGGTTTAATAAAGTGGAGCAGGAGGGATGACGTGTTTTGGTTCGAAATGTCTTCAGCTCGTTTTAATCACAGAGCTTATTTCAGGCTTCGAACCAAAGACAACAAAAAACATCGGCTGAACCTGAAACTGCTGACTCATTTCCGGGTTTTAGGACTCATTCCCGCACCTCTCTATTCCTCTGCAGTCAAAAGGGATCGGTTTGTATCCAGACTTGATACATGAGAGGCAAACTGAAGGCAGGTCTGATGCAGGAAATTGGTCATGTCATTATATTTGAGCCACATTGGAGCTGACTCTGTTAGCTGGCTGGGTTCATAGATATACTAATGTGAGATCTGCAGTTCAAATACAACCCTTGCCGTTCTTTTGTCTCACTCAAGTTTTTTAATTCAAATATTTTGGTTTAGCGAAAGAAGATGTGATTTGTATTGAAAATAAATCTGCCAAAGAGAGAGAGAGATTGGAAAGGGAAATGCCGTTGTTTGATTGAAAATATAAATATGTGAAACATCACCGTGCAAAAGTCAAGTCAAAATCAGAAAGAGGCTTGAGGGAAGGCGCTGTGAAGGAAACCAGATGGTGGAGGTCCTGGTCAGACAACCATGTGTTTGTTTATTAACTGCACCAAATAAAAAGTCATCAAGTTTGAGGGTGGGTTCAAAAATGTTGTTTCATAAAAATAAACATTAAAACTGAATTCATTTTTTAAGAAGATGAAATTGTCTTTAATATTTTAGATAACAGATATTCAGCGTGACTCAACAGGGAAGAAGGGGTCATGAGTTCTTTACGAAATCACTTTTAAAACCTTGTGGTGAATTGGAAAAAACAAGTATGTCGATTTCTGGACTTTTTGGACGACACAGAGGTGAACACAATGTGTCGTAAGGATGAATGAAAGCTCCCCTGAAGCGCTGACTGAGGCGTCCTGAGCGATAACGCAGATGTGGGTAAGATGCTGGGATCTGTGCATTGTGGTTTTTGTCTGAAATTAAAAGTTTACTTTCTCCTGAGGCTTGCTTTTGTCTTTTTTCAGAAACAGATAACATTTAAAAAACTCTCAAACCAAGAGACAAAACTAAAGTCTTGTGTTCATTTAAATATATTGTCCGTGTCAAAGTCTGCAGAGATGGCAGTTTGTTCTGACATGGGTACCACGTGACGTCTCTGCTTAGAGATGTCCCGCCCCTCAGCCTATCACGTACGACGTGTTCGAGCGCTAGCCAATAGGAGCACGAGTGTTCCGTATTGATGTCACTATGTGCTGGAAGTAAACAAAGGAGTCCAATGGAGGAGAAGGGAGGGATTTTAATCTTTGCAGACCATTTACATGCACACAAACCTATAGATCACACTACAGGAGAGGAATCAGAGGAAGGCCAGTTTAATTTGGCCTAGTTTTAGTAATCCTATTCACACCACCATTTTGAGCTCAAATCAAATATGATTAAACGTAGTCTTTGCTTCAGCCTCTTGTTCTAAGAGTCAGGAACTACTGTAGAAGCATGACTGAAAAAGCACAACAAATATACTAATAAATCAGAACGATTCATTTCATGAAGACCATATCAGTGGTTCTGCATATCAGCTAAAGACAAAGCGTCTTTGACTGCGAGTCATCTACAGTATTAAGGCTATAGCCTGCATCAATATCAATAAGAAACTGCATATATTTATACGCATATAGACAATACTTCATGTGGTAATGTGTGTTGCGTTGGGTCTGCTTGATGTTTGAAGTGTGTGCTAAAAATAAGCAGTTTTGACCCGAGTGTACGGAAGAGGGTTTTGACCACATGAGGGAAAATATTGGGATGTGACCAAAAGTAAAACAATATTGAGTTTTTTCTGGTAATTTATTTTCCTGAAAATCTCAGATTTCTAAGAATAAAGTAGGAACTTAATAATTTGTTACTTTTGGTCACATCCCCATTTCCCCCTCATGTGACCCTAATGCTCTCCCGTATGACGGAGTGACGTAAACAGGCTGAATCACAGATATGGTCCCTTAACTAAAACTCTGAGGAGAGGCTGTTTGTTTTTTCGCCGCTCGTTCCGTCTCCTTTATTTCTCTATGGGCGCAGCGTCGTCACAGGCCGACACGTTTCCATCTTCATCATCGTCATCGATAATCCCCTTCAGGTAGCTGCGCTTAAACTCCTGGAACTCCACCTCCTCCTCCATCTCACTGCAGACGAGAGAAGATCTGCTTTCACTGTCAGAGCTCAACACCAGGGTTCATCACATGTAGAAGAGCTGAGGACGGACTTTAACTTGAAAGAAATCAACACCATAGTGTGTCTGCAGATCAGAGAGTCGTATTGTGAACCCGGAAATGTTGAGCACCCCAAAGTCTTATGATAGAAAGGTATAGTAGGGTTCTCAAGCTAATTGAAACTGCAGCTAACTTGCATAATGGCAATTTGGACAATTAGCATAAGTTGTGTTAATAAGCAGACAATAGTTAAAACATGGTTTGGTTGA
>NW_011340338.1:0-5162 GCF_000735185.1 Notothenia coriiceps | reverse complement strand
CACATCGGCTAACACACATTGAACCAAAGCAGAGAGAGACAGTTGCAAATCATCACACACGATTTATTAGAAACACATCAGCTAACACACATTGAACCACACACACACACACACACACACACACACACACACACACACACACACACACACACATCACACACACACACACACACACACATCAGCAAACACACACATCACCAAACACACACATCAGCTAACACACACTGAACCAAACACACACATCGGCTAACACACACTGAACCAAACACACACACACATCACCAAACACACATTGAACCAAACACACACTGAACCAAACACACACTGAACCAAACACACACTGAACCAAACACACACACCACCAAACACACACTGAACCACACACACACTGAACCAAACACACATTGAACTAAACACACACATCACCAAAATCACACATCAGCAAACACACACCAAACCAAACACACACATCACCACACACACATCACCACACACACATCACCAACACACACATCACCACACACACACACACACACACACACACACATCACCACACACACATCACCACACACACACACACATCACCACACACACACACACACACACACACACACACACACACACACACACACACACACACACACACACACACACACACACACACACACACACACACACACACACACACACACACACACACACACACACACCACACACACACACACACACACATCACCACACACACACACACCTCCACACACACACACACACACACACACTGAACCGAACAGGAGCTCAGAGCAGAACGTTCGGCCAAAAGTGAAATAAATCTGAGAGGCTGAAGTCATCTTCAAACTGGGATCATGACGTGTCTCTGCAGGCTTTAAATAAACGACTGTAATCTGATGACTTTAAGGACTGTGGTTCTTTAATGCAGGAGGTTGTGTTTAACATGAAACCAGCTGTTTCTCTTCACTATCACACCTTTACAGTTTAAACACTTGAGCAGTTATTTTTCTATCAGGGAATCAGTTCAGAACTGTTATGCAACCAACCAAAATACATTAGTCTCTGTTCTTGTCTAACCCAAGATACACCTGCCAAAAAACAGCAACATAAATACAGAAATAGAGTTCAAAATGAAACTCTGACTCCACCGGTTGCAAGAATATAATTTATAGAAGTCTATGAAAAAATGTCCCCACTTCTCACTTGATCTATTCCCACGGTAAACGTTTTTCGTCTTCTTCAATACAACATGATGTTCATTTTGTCAATTATGGTTCCATTTAGATTATGATTGAGGGCGGGGCTACCTGTGATTGACAGGTCGCTAACAACGGTCTTGTTAGTGTTTGTATTTTCAGTTGAAGGAAGTTACCCGTTACATTTTGGTCGCTTAAAAACCCTAATATGTTTCCAGCTGTTCTTCTGCATCCGGCTTCACAGCTTTGAAGTGAAACGGTTTGGTCCGTAAACCTAATGCTAGGCAGCATCTCTGTTCTTCCCTTAGCCAGGACACACCCGGCAAAAAACGGCAAAATAAAAACTGATAGAAACCTTAAGAATAAAACTATGACTATTAGGTCGCCTAGAAAATCTAAAATGGTTTGATTTCCATATGAAGCGTGTCTTATAGGAAGCCTGTGTGATACTAGTTTGACAGAACAACTTTTAAGGACAGTTGACACCAGCCTTTCTGAACACATTATTTTAGTGGAAACTGGAGACCCACTCGCACGACGCTAATGTATTGATGGATGAGCATTCTTCATCAGAAGGCAATGAGACTGAAAACAATCTGGTTATTTGGCTGTCTCTCTGCACCGCCATCTCTCCCACAGCTTATTCCACAACTTGTCAGATTCCTGGTCAGAGAAAGCGCTGCGCAAAAAATGAACGGAGCAATTACACCAAAGTGCATTCACCATAATTGTTGAGTTAGAGAATGTTTCTGGCTAAAACCGGCATGCGTGTGTGTGTGTGTGTGTGTGTGTGTGTGTGTGTGTGTGTGTGTGTGTGTGTGTGTGTGTGTGTGTATGTATACATTTCCTACATGCATTCACGCACATACAGTGTTGCATGCAAGCAAAAACAAGTCCGTCTCTCATTCCTTCTCTGTTTCTGTTTTTTCCCTAAATTGGCTACAAAAACAAGCATCCAGTGTGTGTGTGTGTGTGTGTGTGTGTGTGTGTGTGTGTGTGTGTGTGTGTGTGTGTGTGTGTGTGTGTGTGTGTGTGTGTGTGTGTGTGTGTGTATAATGAGGCATATAATGAGAGGCCTTGGCCACATTCATCACCTTTAAAGGCAGCAGGAAACACACTAGGGAGAGTGAGAGAGTGCAGAAAGAGCAGAGCGGGAGATGAGTGAGAAATGAGAGAGTGAGAGGAAGACAAAGAGGAGAAGAAGACAGGAGGAATGAGGAAGAGAAAAGAAGAAGAGTGAAAACAAGTTGGATGAAGGGAAGAGGAAGACTTAAAGAACGGGAAGGGATGAAGTGTTTCACACAGAAAGAGGGATGTTATCCTTTCACTGTTTGCATGGGAGCAATTTGCAGATAACCATCTTGAACCAAGGATAGTTCCTCATGTTGACGACAGGGGGGGGAGGGGGTTGAACCACTGCCCCTCTGATTGGCAGATGATTATCTTACCCTGTAGTGACCCTACACTATAAGTGCGTCTATAATGTGTCACAGCAGCAAATGGCATCAGCAGAGCATGTGAGTCTTGTACGTTTCACGCAAAGCATTGATGTGTTGGCTTACCGTGATTTGGAATCAATGACATACCTGCATTGTAAACACGTTCATTAACCTTTAAATGTCGACTCTGGTGGGACTCGAACCCACAGCCTTTGAATACCTTCTCCTGGGCATATCTAGAAGTCCATTGCGCCACAGAGCCCATCTACTCAATAGGTTAAGCGTATCGAGTTTTTTCAGTTTTGTGTGATTTGCTGTGTTGCTTTTACAGCTCATTTTATGTTTAGCTACAAAGGATCATTTCCTTTGAGATGTCAAAGGAGAGTCTGATGAACAACAGACACCATTACCATCAGCTGTAGGAGATTATGGCTCTGCGGAGCTGAGTTTAGGTTCGAGTCCCAACAGATTCTACTATTAGAAATGTAACGACATGTGCTAGTTCACATATTTTTCTACCTTCTTTGAGTTGCCGTCATTTACAAGTCATGAGATCTGCACTTGAACCATATTGTTTTTTGTTGGCAGATTAAATGTAAAATAGTTATGGAATAGTATGGCTCGAGCTGGTTCATGTTTTTTTCAGTTCTCAGACGTAAACAGGGTTCTCTCAGAGTCAAAATGGAGTTTCCAGATCCATTATCATTGCCTTTAAGTTGATAAAGGAAAAGTCTGATGACCAACAGCCACCATTACATCAGCTGTTGGAGGAGATGGCTCTGTGGAGCAATGGACCTGAGTTTGGGTTCGAGTCCCACCAGAGTCTACAGAAACATCTAGTGCTAGTTCATCAGTGCTTACACTTTTCCATCTTTTACAAATGTTTACACTTTGAAAATCCTTTCATCCGTATAAATGTCAACTCTGGTGGGACTCGAACCCACAGCCTTTGAATACCTTCTCCTGGGCATATCTAGAAGTCCAATGCGCTGTCCATTGCGCCACAGAGCCACATCATTTGTCACACACATGACGTTTTTGTTGACAGATTTGATCTCTATAAATTGTTTTATATGTGTTGTTCCTTTTACAGCTTGCTTGATTTGCTTCAGACTTCCAAAGGTTAAAAAACTATTACAAATGAACCTGGATTATTGCCTTCGAAATAAATGTACAAGTCTACTGAACGAAACTGCTACATCAGAATCATGGACATACTGTATGTGTGTGTCTCATGGACTTGAGTGGAAGTTGAAGTACTATCAAAGTTTACCAGGGTTGCAAACTACATAATCACATAAACCATGGAGGTTGGTTCATGTATTTTGATTTTGAACACTTTCATAAACCTTTAAATGTTGACTCTGGTGGGACTCGAACCCACAACCTTTGAATACCTTCTCCTGGGCATATCTAGAAGTCCAATGCGCTGTCCATTGCGCCACAGAGCCACACTATTGGTAACGAACGTGACTTTGTTGGTTGCGGATTCTCTAGAATTTGTGTTATATGCTTCCGTGAAAAATTACTACATCCGTTTTACGAACCTATATTTTTGTGGGCTAATGGACTTGAATGGAGTTTCAATTCCAATCAGAGTCTACTTTTGAATGTTGACAGGGTTGCAAACTACATAATCACATAAACCATGGACATTGTGGTTGGTTCATGTATTTTGATTTTGATCACTTTCATAAACCTTTAAATGTCGACTCTGGTGGGACTCGAACCCACAGCCTTTGAATACCTTCTCCTGGGCATATCTAGAAGTCCAATGCGCTGTCCATTGCGCCACAGAGCCACACTATGTTATCACTGAACCCCACTTTTTAAGTTTCCATGTTCAGGGAACTTTAACTTCTTGATCACTCACCCCAAAAACATCCTCTTGTTCCTGCAACACCGTCAGGTACAAGACCGACAAACGACTGAATGTTTGAATCTCGAAACCTGCCGTATGTTGGAGATAGAGGCCGTACAGATGTCTGCCTTTTATACAATTCAAAGGAACTAAACACGACATCATTTGAGTTACACGTTGGTTTTCCCACTGGAGGTAGTTTGAGGACAATAGCTCCTAAACTGCTACCTTTAATTCGGTTATTGACCTTGAGTACATTTGTTTTTTGCACATTAATCTATAGTCGATTTAACGTCGTTATGTCTGCACGCTTTTCCACTTCCCCTCTGCAGGAGCTCAGCTGTATCTCACGGTGATAGATCTCATCTGCTGCGGATTAAAGCTCTGAAGGGAAGAACCGTCGAAGCAGAAACAGACGTCTTTCTCTCCCAACGTTTATTTCTTTAATTCGTCTCCATGTTTCTCGTCCTCTTTGTCTCCCCCCCCTCCTCCCTCACATTCTTCCCCGTCGTCATGTCCTTCTTTCTGCACCTCCTTTTCCTTTCCAACTTCTCGTCTCTACTTCACTTCTGTTTTTATACTCTCCCCCCTTTCTTGTTCCCCAATCTCCCTTCAATCCCAGCGTTGAAACCCACCTCTCCATCTTCTCTCCACTTC
>NW_011340337.1:0-2483 GCF_000735185.1 Notothenia coriiceps | reverse complement strand
ATGTATATGGTCTTTGGGTGAACCCTTTAAAGGAGTAACTGAAGGACGTTCCTCTGCTCTCAGACACAGACTGCTGGAGGCTTTGAGGGTGGCGTCAGTTTGGCGCCATGGCAACGATACTAACCAAGTCACACCGGTCCTTCCCTACGCCAGGCTGGCATTCACACACACGCTCACTTTTCTTAATAAGGTGGGATTACTTGCAAACTTATATCAAATCACACACTCTCATGCAAACACAAACCAACTGTGTGTGTGTGTGTGTGTGTGTGTGTGTGTGTGTGTGTGTGTGTGTGTGTGTGTGTGTGTGTGTGTGTGTGTGTGTGTGTGTGTAGATGGACCTGGTGCACACGCTGGGGGAGAGTGCGGCGTTGGGTGCTGCTGGAGTGGTGCTGTGGGGGGAGCTGAAGTTTGCCCAATCTAAGGTATGTAATGTTTGGCAGAAGTGTGTGTGTGTGTGTGTGTGTGTGTGTGTGTGTGTGTGTGTGTGTGTGTGTGTGTGTGTGTGTGTGTGTGTGTGTGTGTGTGTGTATTTGTGTATTTGTATGTGTAATTCCCTCCCCTTTCTCCAGAATCATTGCATCCTTCTCAGGGACTACGTGCACACTGTCTTGGGTCCCTTCGTCCAATCCTTGAGGTCGGACACTAAGCGGTGCGGCCTTCAACTTTGCCATGGCAACGGACGCTGTGCCAGGCGACGCCCCGGCTCTGGTCATATGATCTCCTCAGGTCTAGCTTTGACCTTTAACCCCAATGAAATCCACTTCCTCTCTGACTCCTACCATGGCAGAGCATTTCAAAACCACTTCCTGTGTCAGTGCTACCCGGGCTGGACCGGGCAGGAGTGTCAAGAGAAGAAGAACGAAAACAGAGAGAATAGCAAGTAACAGAAATGTTTCTATCGAACAGACATCAGTTATTTAAAATGAAATAAGTGAATTGTGTTTATTTCACACAAAAAATCCCGAAGTATGCATGAACAACTGATTTGAATTATATTTCCCTCCAAGTGCAAATCATTTTGAGTTTAACTTGATGACACTTCATTACATTTTTCCGGATTTGTAACTTTTTTCCTATTAACCTTTTGTTACTGGAAGTACTTTCCAAATTAAGCTTTTAACCTAGACTGCAGTGTTTTTGCAGCAGGAAACCTAACACAGTAATGGCTGCCCTGAGAAATAATGTATAAGAGGTGGTTGAGGTCATTGACCTTTAATAAATGTTACATTGTTTTAATTTAAAAAAGCAAACTAGTATTGTTTTTTTGTTGCATTTAAAGATTTGTGTTTCACATCAGTCAGTCTTTGTATTTAACATGTTTAATGAGGCACAACGTCTGAATGACAGCACAAACAGAAAACACTGTTATATTAAGATAGTGTGTCTTTTATACATTACACAATGGCAACACTCATTCAACATTCATCCATTCACTTATTCTTTTAAGCAACCAAGTTATACTGCTTTAATGATGCGCAATGACAGAATAAAAGAGATCATTGGAAAGTTACATTTACCAGCGCATCCAGAAACCTCCTATTTCTCAATTACATCAGTAACATGTAATCCTAAACACAGACAACACTTAGGGAAAATCGACTGTAAAACCCAGTTTTACTGCATGTTCAAGCATCTCATGTCCAGTGGGTGTATCCAGGTTTAGTGTTCTGTGCATATCATGTCCCTCCTCCTAAAGCTGTCAGGTTATGTCTCAGCGCCTGCAGCTGTTGGATCAGCAGAGACAGCTCTGTGGCTGCAGCCTCTTTCTCCCTCACAGCCTCAGTCAGCATCTGGATGACTCCACCCTGCTGGACTGGAAGCAGACGAGAAACAAAGGCCACTGTTAGTTTGTCTTAAAGGACCCCTACTCTTTTTCATCAATATGTTATAGTTCTCAGTTATGTACAAAACATGTCTCTGAGCCAGGTCGCAACAGAAGTGCAAACACCAAACAGATCGTGTATTGTAGCATCCCATAATCCCCTCTGTTTCAGCCCTGTTTCAAAAGTGCTGATTCTCTGTCTGTTACTTTAGATGAAAATAAGGAGCCCCTCCCCACGCCCCTCTGAGAGATATTTGGTTAGAAAGAACACAATGGTGCTCTAGGAGGAGATTCAGGTGATAAGGGGGGGGGGGTTAACTTGGTTGGTGATTGGCTAATGGTTACTCAAGCCAAAAAATCGTTATAACATCACAAAGTGGCCAACATCTGATCAGCTCATTTTCAGACAGGTTTTTATATAAATGGATCAGGACAAAAAGTGAGAGAATCTTTTTTCCTGAAACTTTCATAATCTCTTTACACAGAGGGGACACATGTTGATGTATAAAATACATGAACAAGTGGATTTTGCGTAATTGGTGACCTTTAAATCTTATTCCATCTAATGTCATACTTCTGTTTGAAGTTGGCACTATTTTCCACCTCAACGTTATTTGTCTTCTTTCTCTTTCCTTTTCTACTAATTACCTTGCTTTCT
>NW_011340336.1:0-2150 GCF_000735185.1 Notothenia coriiceps | reverse complement strand
AGCCTCAACTAAGGTCTGTGGTTAACACAAACTATTCTACAACATAAAATACATCTGTAAATACTCCACTGGTGAATTTAAAAACAGTGGTTGCTAACAAGTGCTGAGACGACTAAACATGATCATGCCCAAAGTTAGCCACCTTTAGCTTAGCGGTGGTGACGTGAAGTCATGTGACCGTGCTGTAGTTCCTTTATAGCCCAACATTAGCCACCTTTAGCTTAGCGGTGGTGACGTGAAGTCATGTGACCGTGCTGTAGTTCCTTTATAGCCCAACATTAGCCACCTTTAGCTTAGCGGTGGTGACGTGAAGTCATGTGACCGTGCTGTAGTTCCTTTATAGCCCAACATTAGCCTCCTTTAGCTTAGCGGTGGTGACGTGAAGTCATGTGACCGTGCTGTAGTTCCTTTATAGCCCAACATTAGCCACCTTTAGCTTAGCGGTGGTGACGTGAAGTCATGTGACCGTGCTGTAGTTCCTTTATAGCCCAACATTAGCCACCTTTAGCTTAGCGGTGGTGACGTGCTAAGCTAAATTCTTTATTTAAGCCGTCTCAAAGCCTTTTTTTAATAAATACCATGTGGGGCTCACCGCTGGATCGCCTGTCTACTTATAATTGATTCGGTTTTTTTATTCATTCATTAAAATATGATGGATTTATGGTACTTTGGATTCATTTCCTGCTTAATGCTGCAGTATGCATGAAGACATTGTGACAGGAGGGGAAAATAAATGAAGGAAACGTCTCTCCATCTCTGCCCGTCCAATAAAACGTTCATATCATATGAGAGGTTTTCATTCCAGGTTGAAATTAAAAAGAAATAAAACCTGATCTTCGTCACTAAATATCTCAAACACACAGAGACAGGTTCATCCTGTTCTGAGGTCAAAGCCTCGACACTGACCCGACATTTTCTTTTTTCTAAAGCCAACGTTTGTTTCATAATCTGAAGTTATTCTGACATTTTGAATTATAATTCCTTAAAATCCTGAGAGCTCCTCGATGAAACAGCGTACAATAACAGGAGGAAGGAGCAGCTTTCCAACATTCAAGCAGCGCTGTTAATCACGCTGATGTTTCCTTGGCTCCTTCTCTGCAGAAAACTTAATTTAAAAGTAATATTTGGAGCCGCACTCCCTTCTTTTCTATCAGGCTCCAGCCAGACGCCACGCTATAAGTCAATCTGAGTGATCTGCTTCCTGATTAAAATCACTTCCACTCACTTTGTGTCCAGGTATTCCTGAGTCTCCCAATTCTCCCTTTGGTCCAGGGCGGCCCTGCACACAAACAGAACAGAAGCATTTAGAAACACACAAGTTACTGCATTTAACATGAAAAGATAGTCCACAAGAAGAGTTTAGATCAGTGCCACAGTGACGAGTCCTAAAACCAGGAAGTGAGTCAGCATTTCTCCACTTCCTGTTCCCTCGTCTCAGAGCCAATGGGATCTCTCCATAGGATTTAGGAAACTATCTGAACTAAGGTCTGTGGTTGAGACACATTGAAGAGACGGATCACGTTTTGTTCTACATTAAATCATCAGCAGTGACCCCACTGGTGATTTCTGAAGAGTGGACGTGTCTGAAAAACGATGGTTGTTACCAAGTGGCTGAATAGGACTACAGAAGTCGTGGAGGTCGTCGTACGTCATTACACCGAACACGTAAACACTCCTCTAAGTTAGTTTCTGTTCTGCTTGAAAGCAAGTCCCTGCCTCCTGCAGACTGTTCAAACAAACGCTTCAACTCGTTCCATCTAGAATCTGTGTGTTTGAATATGGATCTTAAGTTGGCGTGACGTTGAAGCAGCGACCCGGCTGTAGTTCCTTTATAGCATAACGTTAGCATTTAGCTTCTGGACATTAGACTTATGATTCGAAAATGATAAAAGTAGACATGTGGAGATTATCCGGCTGAACAAATCGTGATCCGTCTCTTCAATGTGTCTCAGCCACAGACCTGATTTAGGCACGACTCTATTTAATCCCACTGTACGGTATGTCATGTAAAGCTCTCTTGCACGTTTGTATGTATTTTATTTCATGTTTAGTACATAGAATGTCTCATTGTTGTTGGAGCCTGAGACTTCAGATTTGATTTTTCTTTTGTTATATAATTGTATTTTTGCCGGGTTTTAATACTCGAAATC
>NW_011340335.1:0-1905 GCF_000735185.1 Notothenia coriiceps | reverse complement strand
GTATTTTCGTGCCTCTGTGCAAGTCTTAAGTCTTTTTATCTTTATAGCCACATGGTGTAAATTAACTAAGTTCATAAACTCAACAAGTACTATACTTGGGCACAATTTTGAGATACTTGTACTTTATTTAAGTATTTCAATGTTTTGCTACTTTGTTCTTCTACTCCACTACAGTTCAGAGGTACTTTGACTCTAATACTAATACCTTTAGTTACTTCACAGATCTGGATTAATTAAGTGAAATATAATCAAGTGTTAAATCAGACTTTAGTTCCACCTGGAGTAAATCCACAAGCTACCCTGCAGTATACAAAGTCATTCAAACTAGCTGCACCTTTACCAGCTTTGAGAACACTTTCATGATCAGTCATTATAAAACATATCATATATATTATTCTGAAATGGACCAATCTGCATAATGACTACTTTTACTGTCGCTACTTTTACTATATTTTGATGAGAATACTTTTCTACTTTTACTTGAGGAACATTTTGAATGCAGGACTTTTACTGTAACAGAGTATTCCTACACTCTGGTACTTCTACTTTTACTCAAGTACAGGATCTGAGTACTTCTCTCAACTCTGCATATATTAGATTAAAAGTACTAATACCACATTGTGTAAACTAAAAATGAATGTTAATATCTGGTATTGAGAATATTTGAAATATATGATAAAACGAGTTAAAATATTCAAAGTGAAAGTACTTAATACAGAAACATGTCTTCCTGTGGTGCCCCCTCTCCTGCAGTGTGTACTACAGGTGTGAGTGCATGTAAATGGTCTTTGAAAGCTTATTGTTTTTGTTATTATTATTATTATTATTATTATTATTATTATTATTATTATTATTATTATTATTAAATATCCACCAACTGTCATGTACCAGTTCAATGACAGCTGCAGCTGCGTCAAGAAACACGTGATAATACCGGAAACAGGTGACCCGGCATCAAAATAAAAGCATTACTGCTGCACAGATAATCAATGACTGACATTTTATATTAAAGTACACCTAATTAAGAAGCAGTAGCTGCAATGGGGAGAGGTTTTTGACTTTTTCAGAATAAATGTCTTATTATTGGACTCAAGAAAAAGATGTGAGTACTTCTACTTTTACTAAGTAGGCCTACCAGATCTGAGTACTTCTACTTTTACTAAATACCAGATGTGAGTACTTCTACTTTTACTAAGTACCATTCTGAGTACTTATCCCAGCTCTTGAGGTCTTCTGTAATCCAGCATCGTCACCTTTTATTTTGAAACTCCTGACAGGAAGTGGCCGTGTTGCTGCTGTTAGCTTGAAGCTTCTCCTCCGAGCAGAAGCAAACATGGACGTCACATGTGAGAGAATGACCTAAACATGATCCTGCTTTCTGAGGGGAAAACCAGCCGAGACAACAAGGTAGGATCCTCTCTGTCACACCGGGACCGCCTTTATCCTCCTCTCTACCGGCGCCGGTCCCCGGTAAAGTCCGTTAGAAACCGGCCGTTAGCTGAGGGAGCTAAATAGCGTTTGACGGGAATCTCGGAGCCGGCGCCCATTATCGGACACGCCTCCGAGCGACAGCGCTTCTTCTATTTCTCCCCGGAAAAAAACACATAACGAAACTGAGTGAGCTTCACACAAATGTTAATGTGTTTAATGCTTGATGTATGTATATATACACATGTGTGGGAATGTATTATATTTGAAAAACCTTGCAAAGTGTGCGTTAAGACCAACTTTGAGGCATTTCTAGCGACACGATGCACGAAATACATAACGCGTTTAATATTAATAAACACAGGCTACGTCCGATAATGGAACCAGACTCTTTCCTGACGCCGGGGTTGAAATAGCGTTGCGTTGCAGCCGCAGGCCACCATCGTCCGTCACAGTATGAACACACACACACACACA
>NW_011340334.1:0-1603 GCF_000735185.1 Notothenia coriiceps | reverse complement strand
TATATATATATTTACTCCTATGTGAAAGGGAGGAGTTTCAATATTTAGTTGAATAAATCAGCTGCTTTTATCTGTTTAATATCGTTTTAAAGGAACATGTATTGGACACTTTGAGAAGCTGTGGTGGAAATAGGTCGAACATAGTCAACATTTTTGTGAAAATATCTGTAATATTTAGTACATTTGCAGTTTTAAATCACATTAAAGTGAATATCTTTGCACATGTAAACACATCAGCTTGGACTCTGAGGCACTGGGATGCAAACCGAACCAGTTATATAGAAAATAACCTAAGAAAGGATCAACTGTGACCATAAAACCATCAAAAAGAATCAGTGTTAAATCAGATGTCTGCTGTTTCCTGCCGCGGCCACCAGAGGGCGCTGCAGAGCTATTTACAGTTTGCAGGAGAACCTGATGGTGCACATCCTCCAAACCAAAAGAGAGGACAACTGGAATTAAAAAAGCTTTTCTGTCATTTCCACACAGATCCTCCAACAAGCAAATAATGCAAGAAGAAATGTAATAAAGGAGATCAAATAATATATGAAATAAAATATGCAAGATCATTATGGCGCAGGAATATAACTTTAATATAAAAATATTAAGATAAAATCAATAAAATCAATAACATTTAGAATTAAATACTGTCTCTAAAATCTGGATTAAATTACGCTTTTAATGCAATTAATTTATTGTTTTTTCTGCACAAGATTACTCTTATAATTTTGAAATAAGTCCTAATGTTTTAATGCTTTTATTATGATATTATTTTGCATTCAAATGAAAAGAAACATAGCAAATAGGAGGATGATGATGATGATGAGAAACAACATGCAGTAAGTCTTTATTTAAAAGATATATTTAATACTTTCTGCAGCTTCTGGTTTCATCACATCATTAAATGTATTTCAGAGGAAAATGTGCACTTTTTAAATCACTATTTCTTCATGTTTTTAGGACCATTGTGCACATTCCTCCAGCGTGCCTCTGATCAGAGCATCGACCGATCGATCCATCATTTCTTGATTTAGCTTTAAAGCTCTGCTGCTGCTTTCCTGCAGAACACATTCCAACACTTTGATAAATAATAAAAGACGGAGGCAGAAATCCTCTAGAGAAAAGCAGCAAATCTCCACATCTTTGTGCCTTTTCTGCATAAAATCACTTTAATTAGCAAAATAATTTCCTTATTTTTCTGTTAAGCAATTAATGGCTCGACAGACAATACGGATTATTACGGAGTATTCCACAAATAATCTGTCTTGAAAAAAGGTCTGAAACTAACATTAACACACACACACACACACACACACACACACACACACACACACACACACACACACACACACACACACACACACACACACACACACACACACACTCACTCACTGAGACACACACACACGCATGCACACACCCTCTCACACCCTCACACACGCACGCACACACACACACACACACACACACACACACACACACACACACACACACACACACACACACACACACACACACACACACACACACACACACACACACACACACACACACACACACACACGCACGCACACGCTCTATCTCTCTCTCACACATACAGAAA
>NW_011340333.1:0-1585 GCF_000735185.1 Notothenia coriiceps | reverse complement strand
TTTGCAGCGTTGACACGGACAGATATTAAGACAAGCAACAAGGAAACAGATATTTAATTGAACATCACTGGAGACTATACTGTTAAAGACCCGTTAACCCACATGTGACCTGGGTGTTGACTCTGTGTTCAACTTGGGGATTGGTGCACAACAGACTGTCTCATTTGTGTCTTGATAAAGATCCAAGGTTTTTTTCAAGATTCGATGTTTATGTTTATTTTTATTTAGGGTCCCCATTAGCTTTTGGTCTTGACAAAAGCTACTCTCCCTGGGGTCCGACACTTAAAACAACACAACAACATTCAAGACATACAGTAAGTCCGGACGTCATCCACAACCTCATCCACTTTCAAGACACCCACCAGTACGAAGCATGACGTACAATTCAATTAGGGTTCAACGTTCACAAGATTCAAGGGTGTTATTGTAATGTGCTCAGTAGCTAACGTGTAGTTATGTGAATCTTAAAAGAAAATCTTAAGCCCCACGTTCGTCCAACAATGCAACATATTATATACAGGACGTAAGACAAAATAAAAAAATTAAAAAGATTAAACAAAGTGCAAAATGAAACAGAGATAGATTAGAATGAAATAGTGCAGGTTGTGTTGCAGTGCAGATGAAGTGAACTGTCAGAAGATACAATGAGCTAAATAATGCAGAGAATGTTGAAGGTCACCAAGTAAATGAGGAGTTGGATAGGAGCTAGGAGCTAGGAGCTAGGAGCTAGGAGCTTCCTAAATAAATATGCTTTCCTTAAATGTATAGGTGTTTTTTTTTTTTTACCAAAATGTAATATTTAAGGTACGCTTCCTGTGGTTGGTTTAAGTCGCAGAAAGGCTGTGATGATCCGGCTTGTGAAAGTATTTCTTACGTTTTTTCTGTCCATCTGAATACTGACTGTTGATTCCTCCGAGAATAATTCAGGGCAAAATGAATGTAGGAAACTTGACTTGACGACGCAGCAAGCCAGCGGATGTCTGCTCTCTAAATGGTTCAACGAAAATCATTGCTTTTTTTTTAATGCTTTTTTATCCTTTTCTTTTTAGTTATTTTTACTGCGCCAAGAAATAATCTCCACTTCTCTCTGATGGGAGGAGGTGAAGAGCTTACAGCTGGACTGCAGTGAGCAGAGACATGTTCATAAGGATGACCTCATGCTGCTCTGAATGCCAAATGAAGCTCAACATACAACAAAGTGTACGAGAGCTCACAGTAAGGACGCATGTGTTTCTATGATGTGTCCTTAAGGTGGTAACACATATAACTTCTGAACTGTAAACATAAACATTTAGTCTCAAACTGCATGAAGATCTGCACATGTGTTACATCTCAACTGTACTGCCTGACCTTTTTAATTAAATATATAATCACTTCTCAGCTACTTGATATCTTAGAGTATACGCACACTGTCAGTGTCCATCCACACACCGAGCCAGTTTCCTCCCATACGTCTCTCCGGTGCACATTTAGATTCAAGTGTCAGAAGGGAAAGGGCAGCAGATGAAAGAATATGGAGTTTTTCTCCTCCAACAGAACTATTTTCTTCCAGAGAGAGCGTGATTATGAATGGCTGCCTCGAGGA
>NW_011340332.1:6726-19118 GCF_000735185.1 Notothenia coriiceps | reverse complement strand
TGTGAACCATGGAGGGAGGCGGGGCAGGAGGCACTCTGCGCGGGCATGTCCTCCTCGGCCACAGCAGCAAGAGTGTCCGCTCTCCGCTTCCTGTCACCCGAGGGGAGACGAGCGCAGTGCATGCTACCTGCTGGTTTAGAGCCGCGTACGCATGCTCGGATTCGCATACTGCTTTTATCTCTGCAGGTCATAACTCATTATGAACCCAGAGCCACATAGGGACAAAAAAAAGAGGGAGCAGATTGCCGGGCCTCCTTCCTATTTATACCGGAAGGAGGCCCGAGGGTGGGGCCCACCTTGCGGGTGGGCGTGGACTACAAGTGTTTCAGTGCTGCACGGGTGCACAGGGGGATAACCCAATAGTGATAGCCTTAGAGGGCGAAGCCATATACGAAATAGAACAGCCGGTGTTTCTCGTGAGTGTTTTCCCCGGGAAACAAACGCAATACACACAAACGAAAAAATACACAAACACACACGCATATACACGCGGAACACTGTACAAATCCCGTTTCAATAATTCCCCTCTATTCTAAAGTCGCATCTAAAACGCGATCTGATCTAGCTGTGTATATTTTGTTATTTTTTATTGTTATATATATGTTCAATCTCATTAGCTACATTTTTTAAGCTTGTAAAGGGAAGACCACAGCTCGCCTCTCACTGGCCACACTGCTCTTCCGCAGCGCCGCTCCCCCTCCCTCCCGCGGAAATTATGAATGTAAGGCATATAGTAATCATAGATAACATGGCAGGGTCCGTTACAGTTTGTTTTCATCTGATTTCAAATGAACAAAGTCTTGGCTTTCAGAATATTAAACTTTGTTTCGGCAAATTCAGATGATAAATACAGGTTTGAAGCTTGTAACGGCATAATTACAAGCGGAGAACGGAGTAACTTAACGTCACAACAGGCATAACAACAGCCGGTGTTTCCCGTGAGTGCAGTAATCCAAACGAAAATATCTTCCCTCCGTAGTATTTGGATCATTTGCTCCGCTAATAATCAATCAGATCGATGCATTCCAGAGAACATAAAACTTTAAAGGCCTTTTTCTCAAAATGATTACTCTGTAACAGTCATTATATAATGTGACATATTTTGCTTAATATTTGGAGTACAAAAACAATCCTGATATTATTAGAAAGCTAGGAATCAAAATGTGTCTTCGGGTCAATGCGACTGATTTCGATGGAGCAGGTCACTTTGCATTAGGTAAAATAAAGCAGGCAGACATAACAGGGAGAATATGTACATTTTAATCCAATCAAATAGGACATTGTCACACCATTCAAATGTATCCATGTAAATTACAACCAATAAAAAAGCTTAGATTTGTTTATTTGTTACGTTGTTTACTTTATTTGTTACGTTGTTCTGTGTGTGTCAGCCGTTAACCTAGAGATAGAAAGAATAGGCCTATATACACTTGCAAACATGTCAGAAGAACCAGCGCAGAAGAAAACTAAATTCAGTCAATCTAAACTTAAATTTAACAACTGGAAGGTCACATCCCTGACATCCACATCTCCGGAGCCTGGACCTTCTTCAAACAGCGAAGCCAGATGAACCCAAAAGCAGCAGCTCTGTGGCCGCAGAAACTGTCCCAAAGCTTGCCGCTGTATTTACTCCCTCCATCTGACAGGAGGGAGCCTCATGTGTCACTCCACGGAGTTCACTCCGTCACGGAGGGGGAGTGAGTAGGGGTAGGGTGTAGGGCGTGGTTTGGGATTGGGCCACTTGTTTTGGCCCCCCCACTTCTAAAATGAATCCGGCGCGCCTGCCCTGCAGAGCTTCACTTCATGTCCCCTGTCTCTGGAAATGTGATGTCAGACCGTCTGTGGGTCTGGACCATCTGGATGCTGTGGACTTGATCAATGAAATCGGAAAGACACCTAAAATGAACCCAATCCCCTCTGACCCGCTGTCTCTGCTGACACCTTGTAGGGGGGCAAGGCAGATACAAGGATACGGGGAAACTCTGGGGGCCGGGTGCCACGGCGGAGAAACTCTGGACGACGGGCAGGAGGGCTGCGGAGACCCCGATGGGACCCATCCTGTTGCCCCGATGGGACCCATCCTGTGGACCCGATGGGACCCATTCTGAGGCCCCGATGGGACCCATTCTGTGGGCCCGATGGGACCCATTCTGAGGCCCCGATGGGACCCATCCTGTGGACCCGATGGGACCCATTCTGAGGCCCTGATGGGACCCATCCTGAGGCCCCGATGGGACCCATCCTGTGGACCCGATGGGACCCATTCTGAGGCCCTGATGGGACCCATTCTGAGGCCCCGATGGGACCCCTCTTGAGGCCGGATGGACAGCCCTGGGAGCACTGGGGGAAAAGGAGTCAGGAGGACCGCAGGAGCAGGAGACAGTCGGGCAACAAGCTCTTTAGCCAGGGCTTATTAGCTACCTCCATCCGTGCCATTTGGAGGGCAGCATCTTTGACCTCAGACCCTCCTCCAGTCTTCAAAAACACATTTAGAGTGTATTTTAATTCATACAGCTCTTGGTCACAGACAAAAACAGCTGGGTCCATATCTTGGTCGGTTCGTACTGTCAGGAGCAGGGGGTAATCAGGACCCAAATGTAGAAAAAGTATAAACAAAAAGCGAGCTTTATTAAATAAAAATCTGTTCCAAAAAACACTAGAAAAATGTACGAGCAGGAATGCTCAACAAAGGATCAAACCAGGGAGACTTGGAGACACCGGACCGCAGACCTGCCTATAGAAGTGTTCCACAAGTTGAGCTAAATAAATGTTTGTAGGTTAAAAGCCGACCGGCTTTTACTCAAAGTGTAAAAGGGAGGATTTCTTTGGTACAGAATTGGACCTGTAGGATCACTGTTATGCCCGAAGGCAGACTGTTGACAGAAATCAAGTCTATAATATAGTATAATTCAAACAAAAGTGTTTCCTGTGACTGTGAGCTTTAAGTTCCCTTTGCTGAGTCGACTGAACTGCTCCTATGATTTGTGTGTTTCACTGATGTGAGCTGCGCTGTGCTCTGTCCTGCAGAGGCTGGCGGTGTGCCTTGAAGAGTCCATTTATATCCACAACATCAAAGACATGAAGCTGCTCAAGACTCTGCTCAACACTCCGTCCAACCCCTCAGGTGAGAGAGTGGACTGAACCAAGTCCATTCAGGTTTATTAAAACTGCTCTTGTTGTCAATAGTGAAGCGTAACAAAGCACTCAAGAGTGGATGGTCATCACACTAATATATATATATATATACACTGTATTATGCCCTGAGAAGCAAGTAAGAAAAAACATTCTGATATGTTTAAAAAATCTGACCTAAATAGTTTTCTTTTGTTTATGACTTAAGAACAGGTGCAATCATTTATGCTTGCAGTTGATCAGTGTGAGTTGATGATGATGATGATGATGATGATGATGATGATGATGGGGACTGATTGAATTGTCTGCAGGTCTCTGTGCTCTCTCTATCAACCACTCCAACTCCTACCTGGCGTACCCCGGCAGCGCCACCACCGGGGAGATCATAGTGTATGATTCCAACAACTTGGTAAAAAACATATAACACAAAGCACCTGAAATAATATGCTGCAGTCTGTAATCCTGTTTTTTTTCAGGGTGAACCCGTCAGCTGTTGGAGGACATTATGTCAGGGTGAAGCCGTCAGCTGTTGGAGGACATTATGTCAGGGTGAAGCCGTCAGCTGTTGGAGGACATTATGTCAGGGTGAAGCCGTCAGCTGTTGGAGGACATTATGTCAGGGTGAAGCCGTCAGCTGTTGGAGGACATTATGTCAGGGTGAAGCCGTCAGCTGCTGGAGGACATTGAGGCTAACAGCAGCTGTTTAAACCTCACTTTAACTCACAGCCTCTAACAGTTCATTTTATAAAACGGTCACAACATATACAACATATACATTTCCATAAACACGCCAACAAAAAATGTAATTATTTATTGATAACAAATTATTATTATTTTGCATTTCTTAAAGTTGCCTAGCAACACACATACGCTGTGAAGCTTTATTAAAGAGCAGGCTGTAGGTGAGAATCTAGTTTCCAGCTATCCTATTGAACCCTGAAATGTAGAGTACCCCAACGTTTTATGTTAGAGATGTATAGTAGGTTCCCCATCACATAGAAACTTCCGGATGCTAACCTGCATAAATTGGGCAATTTGCACAATTAGTTTCGTTATTAGCATTAGTTAGCATTATAGCCTATATGGACAATAGTTACAAAATGGCTTTGACTGATTGTGACAGTTTTGGAGTTGTTTTGGGGGTTATTGAGGATGCTGAATCCATTTCTGACATTTTCAGTATCAAAATTAGCAGTATTACCATGCAGAAAGTGGCCATATTTGTTCTCTCTGTAGGCTCTTTTGATGAATTCCAGGTCGATCTTGACGTTCAAGGGGAGGCAGACACACTTATTTAAATAATATTTTGATGGTAAATCAGTGTGTTCTAATTGCTTTAAAAGCATATTGAAGCCTCGATTGCAGAAGATCTGCTGATCTTCACTAAATCTTTATTGCTCAAGAAGTTTTCTCTATGTTACACAATAGTAGCACGTATTGTTAAAAAAATATGTTTTAATGTTAATATAGTTTCTCCCTCATACACAGAACAATAAGAACATATCAGCCCTATATTTTCCAATTCTAAACAAACAATGTAAATGAACATTTCGACTTTATACAATCTATATCAATAATTATTATAACAACAGCACGAGTTATAATAATTAAGAACTGTGTGTTGTGAGAAAAATGGTGTTATGAGCAGTAAATAAAATGTGTCGTCTTAAATGTTTAATTCTACTTCAATACTACACTATGATATAATAATATGTGATAAGAAGTAAGTATCCAACAATGATGTTGAAAAGACCAGAACCAGCAATTTTTATTTTTTTATTTACATATATATACATGTTTTGATAGAACTATTTCATTGTTGGTCTGCCATATTTTAAACAACATTATACTATAATGCCGGCCTGATCGTTTACTCTTTAAACAATTCTTCACAAAGAGTCTGGTATTATTGGTTTGACATTAGAAATATTTTACATAAACTTCTTCATCAACAAGCACATTTTCTTCTGGAAATTAAGAATTAAAATGTCACTTTTTTTATTTGATGCCTCGTCATGGAAATAAACATTTTGCAACTTGGTGGAAATACAGCCAGTGTTAGAGACATTAACACATCAAATCAAACAATGTCCTTCTTTCAGAACACAGTGACCATGATCCCGGCTCACGACAGTCCTCTGGCAGCTCTCAGCTTTAACGCCTCGGCCACCAAACTAGCCAGCGCCTCAGAGAAGGTAAAACCGCTATCAGACCCTGTGGGACACGGCACCTTCAGCTCCAAACACCTCAGTCCTGTGAGGGCTGGTGAAGGACCAAAAACAATGAATCCTTGCTTAGTGACGACTTCCTGACATTTCCTTTTACCCCATCATCATGAGCTTTACACTCTCTTTTTGCCATCCTGACATCAGCCAAACTAATCTGTTAGTAATGGCGAAATCATTAGTCCATGGTTTATTTCTGCTGATGACATTGTTTCAGATACAGAGGCGTTTTATGGTTGAAAATGTTTATGGGCTATCAAATACTTTAGATAGATGCGAAAAGAGAAAAAACATGAAAACAATTAGCTATTTGACACTTGACTCAGTAACATGTTCACATTTCTTTTGTTTTCATCTAACTGTTGCAATGCTCAGTGTCTTCGTTTATAACCAGTTAGCAAATAGCCATATCTTCCTGAAAACACTCAATTTGTTTACTAGCGGTTTGGCTTATACATATGTGCTTTGCGCCAAAGTGTTTAATCCAAGTGTTTCGAAAAAAAGCTCACTTTCAAACATGTGCTAAAATAGATAATTCAAATTAATTGTAGATGGAATCTTCTCTAAATAAAATGTAAACTCCTGACAAGAACAAGCACACATCCACAACAGTGCTTGGCACCAGTCAGCATCACATTCTAACATGCGGTTTTCCATCACTCTGGGCACTTGACACTGGGGGGGCTGTGATGGAAACTTTTGAAGTTAGCGGCCGGATAATCGACAAGACATGTGCTGCCGCCACGAGGTGACACTGCGGTTGCCAAACCAATTCTGAAGAACTCTTCTGCAGCTCGAGGTTTTAACTAGTTTGGAGTAATAATCAACATTCCTCATCAGCAAAACTAAACAATTATGGACCCTGAATCTAACTAGAGCTCTCGTCCATAGAAAAGAATGTGCTTGAACAGTAAACTACCTCATGGCGGCTTGTGCTCTGTGATAGACTGGCAACAGCAATGCGCCCAAGCTGAGAGATAGTAGCAATACCCAAGGCCGTAGAACTATGCCACGGGAAAGGAGACAGTGAAGAGAGAAAACGATGAACTGGGTCGAAGGTTGAATATCAAAGCTAATTATTCCCTAACAAGGGCTATCCAATAACAAAACTAGGTTATGCATTAATCCAGAATTGTATTCGACTCTAAGGCTTTGCCTCACATCCCCCAATGACCCAATACATCACGTTACATATAAGATTGTAAGAGGAGGGACGCCTGTGCTAGAACATGATGTAAACCAAAGTAAAGATGATGCATCACCGGCTGTCTGTCTCGCAGGGAACCGTCATCAGAGTGTTCTCCATTCCTGAGGGCCTGCGTCTGTTCGTGTTCCGCCGGGGTATGAAGAGGTCAGTGCTTTAAACCTACAATCATACAAGATCTGCACTCTATAAAAGAATCACACTGTCCAATGCCAACAGCCACACATATTAACCAAACTAAATAAACTAGATCATGGTCAGAGGTTTCCGTCACTATAGCCTACTCCAAGAGATTTATCAACTTCAAATTATTGATAGATCCTCAAGTTGTTGTGCTGTGGAATTGTGTGTGTGTGTTTTGTCTGTCTGTCTGCAGGTACGTCAATATAAGCTCCTTATCCTTCAGTCCTGACGGTCAGTTCCTCTGTGCATCCAGCAACACAGAGACGGTGCATATCTTCAAAATGGATCAACTGGGACCAAGGTGCGCACACACACACACACACACACACACACACACACACACACACACACACACACACATATACATATACATATACACACACACACCTTGAGAAAGAAAACCTTTTTTTTCACAGGCCTCATTGAAGAGCCAAATTGATATTAAAACACCTGTTTACATAGTCTCACACAAAGTGTGCATAGTTGAAGTCTCATTTATCCAGTTGTGTGCTCACTACTTCACTAGGGTTTCTATTACTATGTAAAACCCTTCTGCATGTGAAATGTGTTTGGAAGGACATGAGCTGGATAGATGAGATCTGGATAACACTGAATATGCTGTTTGAGAGCTTTTAAAGATCATTCTCCATTTCTGGATTCTCAATGGAGGCATGCAAGAAAAAATAGGTTTTCTTCAAGAATTCAAGGTGAGACAGAGTAAATAATATACAATTTCCATTTTTGGGGTGCAGTATTCCTTTAATCCTTTGTGTTGTAGTTCTGGCCACTAGTTATATCATTTTCGATAACATTGTACCGACCAAAGTATAAATGCCGTTTATGATAAAGCCTTTTTGCAGTGGAGGGGACGAGGCGGCCACCTGGACAGCCTACGTGGGGAAGATGTTCTCAGCAGCCAGCAGCTACCTCCCGGCTCAGGTCTCGGGCATGATGAGCCAGGACCGGGCCTTTGCCATCGTCCACCTGCTGACATCCGTCCAGAGGAACGTCTGCACCATGGCTATGTGAGCTGCTCTCTATGATCAGTTTGCATTGCACTCAATTAGGGGTGCAACAACTAATCGACTTAATCGATTAAAATCGATTACCAAATTAGTTGGCAACTAATTCAGTCGTCGATTCGTTGGTGACGTCATCACATGTGTTCTACACCCCGTTAAGCTCCAACGTTATCGCTCTTAATGTATCGGTACAGGAGACATTTTTAAAAACATATGTTATGTATTATTGCTACATAAACATTATATCGCAGTCTTAGTGTTGCCAACTCAGTTTCTAATATGCAATATGACTACAAAATGCGTCTATAATGTATTTTCGATCTTCCGAATTCAGACGAGCGATCTCTCCCCCGCCTGCTTGCGAGGGGGCGGGGCAGTTTACACACACACGCAGGAGATGGCNCGTCCACCCAGTGAAAACATCCCCACTACACCACTGGTAGTTGTAGTACACCAACATGGATTAAACGTGTGGTTTTTTTACCACAATGTGGGGAAATAAATGGATAAAATGCACGGATTATTATTATTATTATTATTATTCCCACTCCGATCGGGACACTAGGTCCACCGTTTCCCCGCAGCGAGGCTCCCCCCGTTGACAGTTTACGTGGGCTGGGCTGGGTGCAGTGGCGGACTGGCCATCGGGACGAATCCCGATGGGCCGGTACCGAAGTGGGCCGGTCGGATAAGTCACTAGCACATCACCCATTCCCCCCGTTGACAATTTACTAGTGGTACCGAAGTGGGCCGGTCGAGAGTCCCGGGCTGATTTTTAGTCCCAGTCCACCACTGGCTACATGACCGTATGATCGCCCATATTGACGCACCTAATTCCTAAACTTCTAACAGATACAAAATAAACCAATCCTTCAGCCTCATATGAGCTCTCAGACACGTTCAAAATTAAACTGTCATCGCTGTCTGAGCTTGCTGCTGTGTGCGCCATCGTGCGTTTACATGCAGATGCTGGGATCCTGAACGGTGCAGCTGGAGCGCTGTGCCCGCATTGACGTCACCCATAATTTGGCGGGACTTGAAGAATCCCCGAGAAGATCCAGGAAATGGTCAACATTGAAGGGCAGATTAATGGTTATCAAAGTACAAATATCCAAAATCAGTTCAGTAACGGTTTTCAAGGGGACAATATTTACTCAAATTGATGGGTTTGGATGATGGGGGAAAATCGTGTCACAGGCTCTTTAAGGCAATTGTTATTTTGCATTGTGAGAATTGCTACCATTTGTCTCTACATATTGTCTGTAAAAACTTGGTAAAACTGGTTCTTGCAGTGAGATAACCCAACAGCATGACACTACAGTTGCACTAAGTTCTGATAGCAGTTGAATATTATTTTAATAATCACATATATTTTAATGTTGATTAACTGCAGACTGTTCATTCATAATCTGATTATGTTTGTAGTACAACGTGATGAACTAAAAAAACACATTAAAATGAAAAACTATTATTTCTACAGCCGCTTAATAAACAAACACACCTCTTTCATAAATAACACACTTGCTCTGCAATAATGTCTCTTGTCATTTTTGTTAGGAAAGGACATACCTGAAAAGAGAAAAGCTGATATGAGATTAAAGACCAATACAGGATATTCACTAAGAAACTGCACATTTATTGTGAACACAAAGATCTGCACACTGAATAGTGTGTATTCAAACAGGACTATCATTTGTTTGTGACAGCTGTGCCCAGTATGGGCTCACAGATGCAGTTAGGTGGTTTCTTCATCAGGTCACGTCCTCCTCCATCAGGCCTGGTCCTCCTCCCAGGGAAAGACCGCTCCACCTCAATCCTTTCCAGCCAAACCAACAGACAGGACATCCGTCACGCTGAGGTTTCTCCCAAAGTCTCTGCGGCTCTCTTGACACCACGCTGTCTCAATTGATCCACACTGTGAATATGAGGGGAAAATGTGTGTAATAAATGCTTTAGACAAAAATAAATATGAAGTTAACTNTGTGTGCCTTGGCAGTCTCAGTTTAAATAAACAATACTATTACTGTATTTTAATATCTCACGTCTGAAAGCTTAATTTAAAAGAAGAGGCCCCAAAAATAAAGATTGGTATATCAATAAATGTAAGAAAGTAAAGTAATTGTTCTTTGTTACTTCCGTTTCATTATAATGACTTCCGTTTCATTACAATGACTTCCGTTACAGCAATAATCCCCCTCACACACATAGGTGAAACACATGCACATTCCCTACTGAGAACCTTTCAGTAAAAAAATGTCAGTTGCGTGTGTGTGTGAGGTTAATTTTCAGTAGTGTGTGTGCGAGGTGTTCAGTAGTGAATGTGAGAGTATTTCAGTTGTGTGTGTGTGCAAGGCCAGATGTTTTCAGTAGTGTCTGTGTTAGGTGTTCAGTAGTGAATGTGAGAGGATTTCAGTAGTGTGTGTGTGAGGTGTTCAGTAGTGAATGTGAGAGGATTTCGATAGTGTGTGTGCAAGGCAAGATGTTTTCAGTAGTGTGTGTGTGAGGTGTTCAGTAGTGAATGTGAGAGTAATTCAGTAGTGTGTGTGCAAGGCCAGATGTTTTCAGTATAGTGTGTGCGATGTTAGTTTGCATTTTGGCCTACACGGCCCCTCATAGCAGGTGCTCAAGCCCCCTTGAAAGACTATCTGTGCACATGCTAGTACCGCAGTGGTTCTACTTCAAGCTACTTCTGCATGTTCAAGCTTCTTAAACTGCTTCTAAGAGTAATCCCAACCCTCTATTGCAAAACCCCAATGGTTCGAAACATATCCTGTTGGGCCAATTGCCATTTCTCTGACAGCCGGTTACTCGAAAAAACTCAAGGCTATTGTTCCGCTCTGAAATAAACACTTGCTGCAACAAACATAAGTAAACTGCTAATTATTATGCAGAATGACGGTGAAGGCATGGGCTGGCCTACCCTGCTTCATATTGACTTACCATACTATTCTAACCCTAACCAATCTCACTTATCGTTCCTAAACCTAACCAATAAGGCAATGAGTCCCTGCCAATCAGAGGCAGAGTAGGGCAAGTCATGCCTACGCAATAATAGCACAGTTTATATTTTAGGGTGCCATCATTGTAACAATGGCCTTTTTTTTTTTCAACAGACTATTGGACAAATTAGCTTTTGGAGCAATAGGACATTTTTCAACTCGGTTTCGAGACAATGGGCAGTGTCAAGCCCTGTCACCATACAAAAAACCTCTTTCCGCAACTTGCACCATGTGTGATTAGTCAAAGCTTATATGTGACCTGCTCTATCGAAATCAGTCGCATTGACCCGAAGAAACATTTTGAGTTGTATACACTGCTGGAAAGAGGATATTCCTAGCTTTCTAATGATATCAGGATTGTTATTGTACGTACCATAATACTTATGTAAACGGGAGGCCAGGACCCGAACTTGACACGTACTCCCTGACCATAACAATTGTACCAGTATACAGACAAGAACCTCTTCCGGTTCAAAAAGAGTCCACCCATGAACCACGCCTTTCTCCAACTCTGTGGTGACTGGAGTCGTCATAATTAAGTTGACTTTTTCATTATGTTTTGTAATTAATTACAGTATTTACTATATAAATTATTCTATTAGTCTTTATCATTTATGGTCCATTTCGTTCTCAGGTTGTTTATAAAACCTCGCGTGAAGGTAGTTGATGATTTGTATCACTACTTTATACTCATTATTATATTTAACTGAACGTTTTAATAACTCTAATTTATAAACGAGTGACAGGTGGATCGGTTTCGGATAATTTTATCAAAAAAAAGCTACATAAAAGCAAAGCAAAAACCATTAACACCGTCCCGGTGTTTTTTTAAGCGAATCGAACGCTAATTTATCTATTTAACGTGTCGGGCGTTGTGTGTGTCTACTGTCGTATGTGTGAAACAACGATTGTGTCAAGACATGACAACTCGACAAATACAAGTCAATTAGACAAGAATACAACTTGGTACTTATGTAAATTAAACATCCATTAATACCCTGCATAAGACGAAAGTAATCGGTAAAAGGAAGTATGAAAGAACGCGGCACTTTATCCAGGCATTTAAGATAAGTTCACCAGAATTTTTCCAAGAATTTTCTCAGAATTTAACTCCGCTCTGGACGTCCTTGGGCCATCGTCATTCGTATTTATCTGTGCGTCCCAGGACAATGTAAACAAAAGTAAGACTAAAGTATTGTTTCGAACCGAAAAGTCTTATACTTTGAACCAAAGCCGTTTAAGTCTACTATTATGTGAAACTTCGAACACTGCCGTATTATGTTCGCGCCCTCTTGCTTCCATTGAACTGCAATGTTCGGCCGTATTGTTGTCCGGGCCACAAAGAGCACCTCACAAAAGGGGCGCCTTCTGTTTGCGTTTAATGAGTGTTTGCGTTTTGCATGTGTTCGCCGTTTTTTATGTCTTGTGCATATGTGCGCTCGAGGGGGCTGTGTCATTAGGCGTCTTGCTTTTATAGGAAGGGAGGCATCATAGAAACTTAGTAAACGGGAGGCGATTATTAGTTAGTCTAGCCTACCTAGTCCTTTCTCTTTTGAAACGTTCGGAAAAAGAGTTTACTACTGAGCCACGTCAGTAAGTATTTACACTGTCCTACATAAAGACGAAT